>NC_141615.1:29418299-29719862 GCF_047967505.1 Dipteris shenzhenensis
GATCAAAGTCTGTGTGTTTCACAGAAACAAACATTTCTATCTTTGAGCTTCCTGATCTACCATGGATTACAATGCCCAAAGCTCCTTTGACCAATCAAAAGGCTAGAGTTTTAAGCCATAAACTTTGAGACAACTCCGTCTACTCACCCAACATGCTGGAAATACAATTTTGGGAAAACAAACACTATGTTTTCTGCATTAGTATGAGGAAAACAAACACAAGTACATGAAAAAAATAGTCTAATCAAGCTACTCAATAACAAAACAATTTCTACTACAAGACAAAACAATTTCAGCCACTTGGCTAGTTTGGGATAATTACATAAGTCGAAGCCAGCCCAGTTTGCAAATTGACTAGTATATGACCTGAGCTAGGCAATAAATTAAGCATAAATAATTTAACTACTAGGAAACACAACTATTTTCACCAACGACAAGGATGTACATTAATTATTTATATTTATGAAATATATTTCTTTTTCAACCATGTTGGTTTAGAATAATCAGATAACTCTTATTTGACTTGAGCTAGCTCGTGATGTATTGCATGAAGTTCCAACCACCGGATCGGTTTAGAACAATCACATTAATCCAAGCCATCCTGGTTTAGAAATTAACTCATATATGACACAATCTAACATTAATATTAAACTTAACTGATATTTAACTACTAGAAAACACATTAATTTCAAATTTCAATCACCAGACTGGTCATCAATCAAACAATAACAATAAAATATTATTTCTTTCTATTGAAAAATATATTTATGTTTAACCACACTCATTTAGGACAATCACATAATCCATGTTTGACCTAAACTAGCACAGTGATATATTGCATGATGTTCCAACCACTGGGCTAGTTTAGGACAATCACATTAAGTCCAAGCTAGCCCAGTTTAGAAATTAAATAATTAAATGACTCCAAAACTCATTCATAGACAACTAACGGGATGGTGGTGAAATATATTTATATTCAACCACACTAGTTTAGGACAATCACATAACTCATGTTTGACATTTTACCAGCATGGTGATATATTGCATGATTACCAACCATTGGGCTGGTTTGGCACAATCAAATCAAGTCCAAGCCAACCTAGTTTAGAATTTAAACGAACAAACAATTCCAAAACACAATTAGAGACAACCACCGGGCTCGTGAAACATATTACTGTTCAACCATGCTGGTTTAAGGCAATCACATTGCTAGTGCTTGACCTAAACTAGAATGGCAATATATTGCATGATGTTCCAACCAGCAGGCTAGTTTAGGACAATCACATTATGTCCATGCCAACCTAGTTTAGAAATTAATCAATTAAAACATTTCAAAACTCATTCACTTTAATGACCACCGGGTTGGTAAAATATATTGAAGTTCAACCATACTAGTTCATGACAATCACATAACTAGTGTTTGACCTAAAGTAGCACAATGATATATTACATGATGTTCCAACCACCGGGAAGCTTTAGGACAATCACATAAGTCCAAGCTAGTCCATCTTAGAAATTAAATTAAACAATTAGGCTTTTCTAAAACTCATTCATAAACAAACCACTGGGTTAGTTTAGGCAACCACTAACCTGCATTGTATCTAGCATGTGCATGATGTGCTCATCCGATCCGATTCCCTTTTTGCATATGTCCTTCTTATTTGGAGAAACTCTTGTATTCTTGTGCTAGAAGGTTGGCACTCGATCAATAACTTCTGCACTTTGGTTGTCTCTCTTGAGTCTTAAGTCCACATATTTCTTGGATCAGATGATCTTGCATTACTTCCTATCTGTGTCCAACCACTGGAGCCATGTTGGTCCTTCTGATTGACCACATCTTTGACATTGTGTGCCCAAGCCATTTCTCCTTTATTTCAAAGGATACTAACATTGCTAATGTCGCCCTGTTTGTAGGTAGCTTATCTAAGTTGTGCATCCCTTTCACCTTTTGTAGGCCATTTCTTAGGTTAGAGAGCATCGTCTTTTGGGCATGCATCTCCCGAGGTATTGGTAGTGTCATCACTCTATAAATTTTCGGGTGTATGGAAACTTGAGATTGGCATTGACCTGACTATTTGGGGGGTTCACCTCCTAAAAATTTAGTATACCACGTGCATTCAAATATAGGGAGGGGTATTTTATTGCCACATTTGGGAAAATTTTAACAGAATTACAATAATAGGAGGGGTCTCTCAATTAAACTTTTGGAAAAAAATCTGTTAGTTCATATAAGTAAAGAGGGGTGGCTTTATTGAGGAAAAACACTTGGTTGCTCAAGGGGTTTTTTAAATTCCCCTTGAATGCACATGATACCTATGATTTCTTAGTGGTGCACAATGCACCCCCCAAGCTTGACTGCTTACTACTTACTACTTCTCATCTATAAGGAGTCTATGCCTTGACCAAGCTTTTCAACTTTTCTATGCCGTAGTCTCTCTCTCGTTCTCTTGCAATCGATGACATTGTCAAGCTACATCTTGCCATTGATGCCATAAAGATGATCAATGAACTCCCACCAAAACAAAGCTTGTGAGGCAAGCAAATAATAGAAGACGACGTACTTGAGTACAAGGTCATGTTGAATTGACTCTGCACGAGGCAGTTTACATAAGAAGCAGGAGGAGAATGTATTTTACAGGGCTGCATGAGGTTAATGTTTGAAGATTTATAGGGCAACAGCTGAAAAAAATTTAAAAGTGCACAAAAATTTCAGCCACCGTGATTTCCCCCCTCTCGCGATACACCAGCAAAATTGGATATACTACTTGCCCTCTTGAGCTAGTGGAATGTGGCCCAAATTGCTTCAAAATACAAATAGGCGAAAGGGCATGCTATCAGGCTCATGCTATATATTATGAAATGCAATGACCTTTGACATGTTGATGAGCCATAGAGCAAGGAATTGCATGGAAAAAGAACCAATACAAAATTGTAAATAGTGTTGGATTCGTTAAAAAGTCTTTGCACATGCACAAATCGCACATTTTCAAATTCTTTCATTCTAGGGTGAATCTAGATACCAATATCACCAACTATCAATGTTTTAAGGCAATCATGCACTAGTCCCACTAGTTTGGCTTCCATTTTTTCAATTGGTTTTGCTTTTCCACAAAACTTGAAAAAGTTATGGAGCACAACATTAGAGGCCTCTTAAACCACATCTAAGGTTCTCAATTAGGCATGTCCTTTGGATGAGGAGAATATCACATAGTGTAATTTTGAATGATTACTTGTTTGCATGTATGTGTAGAACAAAGTTTTGATGTTTTTGAATAAATTGTTATATCCTATACTCTTCAGGATGCATGCTTTACATGCAATATAGCACTTGTAATGCTTTAGTTGTGAGTTGTCTCATTGTATGGGAGACTTCGTTGTCCACCTTAGCACTTTAGATGTTGTGCAATAGAAACTATTGAAGTTACGAGCCATGTAGTTGCCTACTTGGTTGATCAGATGGAAGCCCTACCCTTGCAAGCTGTTTTAGTGTATGACAGTTCCATTGCCCATGAAGCGATGACATCACAACATCAGGAGTTGCCTCCTCGACTTTGGAGTTGGTAACAATGTTCGAAGTCATGTTTACAAGTGCATCCAAAACAAAGTGAATTACTATTTGTGTATGTGTGCATGTTCATTCACATGTGTTTACATTTCACAAAGCTGTGGAGGTAGCCCTTGAAAAGAGTGTTTTGTTAAGGAAGAAGGTTCGTATAAAGGTTGTGTGTGTGTAGTTTTCCATTTTTGAGGGATGTACTTTTAATGTTTGTGTAACATACACACATATGTGCAGTCGCATGCGTAGCCACACGCACGTGTGCGTGCACACATACATACATAGGCACAAAATTAAAAACACATGTGCATAAATTAAATACAACATGTTATCACTACTTAATTTAGAGATATAAAAGAATACTACTTATAAAGAAGAACTCTCTCTCTCTCTCTCTTGCAAACAAAGAAACTAAAAACTGAGAATGACCAACCTCATGTAAAAAGGACATAAGGAAGGTACTGTTGTTGCAAGCAGTTGTACATCGTTGGATGTTCAAACAAGAGTCCTTAAATAAAACGAACAAAGAAATAAACCCAAAAGTCTATGTGTGTGTGTGTGGTTTAGAAAACCATGAAGATGGTGCTTTGAACGAGTGTTTCATTAAGGGAGAACATTTGTCTCAAGCTCCTATTGGGGTATTCTTCTCTTTCCGAAGGATATACTTTGATTTCTTGTATCATATCAAGCTTGAGTTTTCAAGGGACTTGGAAAATATAGAGAGCTACACTTTCTTTCAATATGAAATGTACACACAGGTGCACGGGTGCATGTGCACACACACGTGTACGCACATGCATGCACACACACATGCATGCAAGCATGCACGTGTGCATGCACACACACACATAGCACATGTGCATGCACACACACACAAACATAGGCACTACACTACTATGAAATGTCAACATTCGTACACATAAATATTATGAATAACATGTATTTGTGTTGAATAACACGCGATCCTAATTGTAAGTACGAAGTTTATAAAATAAAATACGATATAAGTGGAAATAAGATATGCAAGTGTCGATTTCTACTTATGTATGTGTTTTCTTTAAATCTTCCTCTTGCACACGTGTCTGTGTGTGTGTGTGTGTGTGTGTGTGTGTAAGCAGGCGCCTTGTAGAGAGCAATGAAATTTTATCTTATTCAATACATACACATGTTATTCATGGTATTCAGAACTTGTGAGTACAAATGTTTGTTGGTCCTTCAAAGAGTATTTCATAAAGGAAGAAGGTTCATCTGAGGGTTGCCTCTAGCTACTGTTCTCTTTTGAGAGACCTAGTTGCTTTTTTTTTTGTTTCTTGTGTTTCAAAAAGATATAAATTGAAACTTAAATTAAGCTTTTGTTGTAGGATGCAAACCTAAGCTCCTTATTGAAACAATTAGACTGCATGAACAAAATCATTCATCACTAGGCTTTGTTGTATGATTCTTTGGCAATAAGTTGGAGGGCCTCCTCGTGTCTCGCTAAAGCTGGGCCCGAAGCTACCCATTTAACATCTTCTCATTTCAAGGAAAGAACATCCCTGTGTGTCTACATTGATGAGCTATAGGCAGGAGCCAACCGGCTGCACCCCTTGTAACTTGCTTTGCAGGTCCCCAACACTTAAAAATGAAGGCCCATCTTGGCAGTTTCAGAGAATGATATGCCATTTTACTAGTTTAGCTAGTCTAGCAGTGGAATGCTGGGCTGGAATCTGGAAAATTCAGACAGCCAGGCAGCAGCTTGTTGCCAGGAAAGTGGCATCACTCAGCATTTTAGAAGCGCGGGGCTACAAAAGGATCCTGCTAGTAGGGCCCCCCAAGCACCTCTGGTTGTGGGGAGGCCCTCTTAATGTTAGTGCACACGTCAAGTTTGGAGCGAGGTTGATGGTGCATTTGACATTCATCCATGTGAACTAAAGCCCTTCAGCATTAACTACATATGACGAGTGTTGCTGAGAGCTACAGGGAGCTGCAAAATGCCTCTGTTTGCATCTAACTAGCTAAAGGGCGGTGCACAATTTGTAGGTGGCACATTTTTATTGGTTGGGATAGAGCATTGAAGGGACTGGAGCCAAAGCCAGTGCCAGATGGCTAAATGCGATTGGATGGGAAAGCAGATCTGGCTAAATACGATTGGATGAGAAAGCAGTGGCCCTCAAGTGCTTGATTTGGCACCCTCAAATTCTGAGTTGCACAAAATAGCCCTGCAAAACGTCCTCGAAATCCGTGGGAAGGTTCAAAACCCACCACCAGCGTCGAATTGCTGGCATTGTGTACACTAGCCTGCTTAACATAAGCTCATTGAGTTTCGTGAACTACTTAAAAGCTGGTGCTTGTAAGTTGTGATTCTCTCGTTTTTGTTATTCAATTGCTCTCGTTATCCAACCGCGATGTGGGGAGCTCTGAGCAGTTTTCGCAGATGGTTGATGGTGCATTTGACATTCATCCGTGTGAACTAAAGCCCTTCAGCATTAACTACATATGACGACTGTTACCGAGAGCTGCAGGGAGCTGCAAAATGCCTTTGTTTGCATCTGACTAGCTAAAGGGCGCTGCACAATTTGTAGGTGGCACATTTTTTTTGGTTGGGACAGAGCGTTGAAGGGACTCGAGCCAAAGCCAGTGCCAGATGGCTAAATGCGATTGGATGGGGAAGTAGATCTGGCTAAATACGATTGGATGGGGAAGCACTGGCCCTCCAGTGCTCGATTTGGCTAAATACGATTGGATGGGGAAGCACTGGCCCTCCTTCAGTGCTCGATTTGGCACCCTCAAATTCTGAATTGCACAAAATAGCACCGCAAAACGTAAGGTTCAAAACCCACCACCAGCGTCGAATTGCTGGCATCGTGTACACTAGCCCGCTTAACATACGCTCATTGAGTTTCGTGAACTACTTAAAAGCTGGTGCTTGTAAGTTGCGATTCTCTCGTTTTCGTTATTCAATTGCTCTCGTTATCCAACCGCGATGTGGGGAGCTCTGAGCAGTTTTCGCAGATGGTCGCCCAATAGTTGTCTGTGTAGGAGGCACATCGCATCGACCCAATTCAATTCCTTTTCCCCGTTGCATGTGATGAGTAGAGTGTATTCCTTCTACTTTGCGCAGCCAGCGAAGCTCTTGAATCCAGCCCACAAACGCCAGGAAGAAAGCGCGCGGAAAAAGACGCCTCTCAGACCGTGGCTTCTAACCAGTGCAGGGTCCAACCGGAGTCCAACGCACCACATGCGGGCAGGTCGCATCAATCGACCTAGACTCAATTGAGCTTGAACGAACTGAGCTTTCGTCTGACCGGGCACAACTGTCGATGCTTGGTAACATTTCGTAAATGCTTTGACCAAATCTTGTATGGGAATCTGGATGGCAGTGGCAACTAGCCGTCAAGCACAGTGAAAAATCAAGAATTTTACGTTTCAACGCGAGTCGATCTCTCAACTTCAATTCAGTCTCTGATCTCAGGCTCTGGATGGAGTGCCGTGACTCGTCTGTCTCTCTTATTTTGTGCGTTGTCGGGAGGCTGTAGGCTGCAGCCTGGAGCCTGGACTCTGGACTCTGGACCTCTGGTGCTTGAGCCTTGCGTGTGTTATGTCAGCTCAGAAATCCATACAAATTGTTTGAGTTTGAGAAGTTACTAGTAGCTTTGCGTTGCAGCGTTCGCTATGCTTCTGTGAAGTTCTGTGCAACAGTGCAAGCTAGCAGAGCTGATAGAAAGGTATTCATCAATTGACACTGATTACGTCTGTGAATACATAGTCAACTGGAAATCAAGGTTCGAGATTGATTGCACAAGAAGCCAGTTGATTTCTCCAGAGCGGGGGGGACCGCAGGCGCAGGCTCTCGACACTGTCAAACTACCTGCTCCGCCCACCCCCACACACAGTCTCACACTCTCTCAGAGTGACCAGACACCAGTCCCTCTCTCTCTCTCTCTCTTTCCCTTTCCGGAGGGTAGTAGAATCCAGCGTGGTCTCGCAGTGTGAGCTCCGTGCTCAATGCCATCCGAGAGAGCCTCTCTGTTCATCATATCTGACATCAACAGCCTCTGGCCTGCATGGTGAACTAAATAAAGTTTCACGGCTGCAGGTTTCCATCACGGCCAGCAGTTCTCTTCTCTTGACCTGAAAGGCCTAAAATAAAGCGAACCCATCCCTGAACACTGATGAAGCTTGATTTCTTTTCCCTGTGAGCGGCTGCGGTAAAGGTCCTTCGAGTTCCTGCACGGCAGCCCCCAACGTACACTAGAGGAGGACTCCGCCAATGCCGTTCAGTATGACCTCACCTCAACTGTGCGCACTCACTGTGCACTCACTGTTCACAGAAAGTAATTCTTGGAGACCTCCAAACTTATAAAAGTCGGAGATAAAATTTCGTAAATTATAGCTATATTTGCAAAAAAACTCAAGTTTTCTTAACCTCCGAATTTGTTTTCTTCAAGTCAAAAACGAATTTCTTCCGTTCAACCAACATTAAATCCGGATTTTCGTGAACGTTGCATGCTAGGAAAAACAAATTTCCTGATTTGGTAAATTAAGTTCACACAATCAACAATAGGTTTTTTACATGTGAAAATGTGTGATTGTCAGTTTTAAAAACGAAAAAGCATTGCTAATTTTAAAATAAAGGCTATACAAAATTTCAAACTGTTTTTCCGCCATTCCAACAACTTGTTAACTAGATTTGTAAACACATAGCCTTTCCATCGTGGAGCACGTAACTACTAACTCAAAATTGAAGTTAAACCTTACTATTTTATCAAAATTTTAAGGAAAAAAGTAAATGAGTAAAATAAATAGCATGAGATGCGACACAGCGTCCGTCAGGACCCAATCTTCCCTACAAACATTAGGGGTGGTGATTTATTATTAATTTTGTGATGTCCATATTTTGGAAGCTAAAGTCCAACAAATACAATAAGGCCTTACAATAACTAATCCCCATTGCAGTTTATACAATATTATCACAACCATATGAATAAAGATGTAGTCATCCTTCAATCTTGCATCCATCTTAGATTTCCTTGCTCCCTCACATGCATTAAACGAGAGGAATGTTTTAGGAATTTAGATTAAAAACAAGAAATTTTGAATGGATATTATAATATATAATATATAATTATTATAGCCACACATAACGTGCGTAAGGAGGCGGCACACTTTCTTTCCCAAAGAGTTATAATCCGAGGGAACGGGCCCTTTCCTGGGTGCTGAGATAATGCCAAGAATATAAATGTCGAGAGTATTAGCACTGAGGATAAGTCTCACGAATGGACAAGAAATTGGCATATCACCTGAATGTTAATGGTCATAATCGTAGTCAAACACCAAGAAACAATATCCCAAAAACTTAACAATGTGAGCCTGAGAGGATCTACATGTGTCCAAGAGCGAGATGATTTCAACATTCTCATATCTTTCAGTAGACTCTGGACAGCACAAAAAGACAACTATCATTAAAGGAAGTCAAATATATTCTCAAATCTAAAAGAGGTATTTCAAATGTATCTGGCAACTTGTTACCCACTATTAATGTTCATTGTATGACAATTATGCATGCTAGTGGCTAGGATAATGCAAACCCCAAGCTTAGTATTACAACTCCCACAACAAAGGAGGGCTCTGCTCCATTAATCACCTTGCCATGGATTCCCTATGAGCTTGCTTGCCTCTACTTTGGCCTTCCTTTTATCGACTTCCTTCAAGTTCTCTCTGGAATCTTTCCTCCACGCCCAACACTTGCCACTTGTAAGCTACTTGAGTGCCATGTGTCCATAATGGACCTTAGTGTTTCTATGCCCCCTGTTGGGCCTTCTTATTGCACTCCATACTATTGCAAAAACTGTCGAGCCCTCTCGTTTCTCGCTTCACTATAACCATACCAAACGATTTCGGGATTATGGCTAGCGTAACATTCCCTTCCCCTTAAGAATGGTTTACATCCTCGAAAACAAAATTGGGAACCTCCTCTAGAGATTACTTACCCTTTCCCATATCGAACTCTCTTCAAGTCTATCTTTCCACTTAACCAGACATTCTTGCCATATTGTATGTCGCGTTCTTTTTTCTTGCCTATCTAAAATTCTTTTTTGTTCATGTGGAAAAGATATAGGTTCAATGAGTTCAACTAGGACTTCATTTCTAATGAGATTATCATCATCTCCTAATTTTCATTTTAGCTACTAACATGAAAAACTAGATGTACTCTACATCCCTCAAGTAAGGCTAATTTGTGAGCAAGTTCTCCAATTCTCTTCAGTATTGTGAATGGTCCACAACAACTTCGGACATTTACTTGTCTTTAGATATTCTAAAGATTCAAGTACCTTAAGGTACACTTTCTCATTTACTTCAAACTTCAACCTTCTACGGTGGGGGTTTGCATAACTTCGTGCTCTATCTTGAGCTCTTCTTATCTTATCTGTAGCTAGCTTAAGCATTTGATTCATATCTTCAAGAAAGTCTTTGGCTGCTTGAACCTTCTCTTTTTCGAGTCCCACTACCATTGGGGCTCTTGGTTGAAATCCATACATTATCATAAATGGACCGAAACCTGTAGTGGAATGTTTGGCACTATTATATGCAAATTTTAATATGGGCAAATACTGTTCCAAATTAGTGTGTCGTTTACTTACATATGCTAGAAGCATATCCTCAATGATTTGATTGACTCTTTCAGTTTGACCGTCACTTGTGGATGATCCGTGGTGCTCATATTCAATGAAGTTTCTAACCTCTTAAACACATTCCTTCAAAAATTTGCTATTCTGATCACTATCAATATCGACTAGTAGCCCATACAATCTATAAATATTGTGGATAAATGTGCTCCACAAATAGCCTAGCTAATTTTGGAGTTTTAATATCTTTATTGACTGGAATAAAAGGAGCCATCTTGGTCACCTTAAGGCGTTCAACCTTATTGACCTAGCATTTTTGACACTTCAATACATAATCTTGGATGTCCTTATCTATTCCAGGCCAAAAGAATTGCCTTTTCAAAAGTGTGCATGTCTTCGGAATTCTTGGGTGTCTAGGAATTTGGCACCTAATGTCATTATTATCTAGGACACATACTCTACCCTTGTAGAGTAGGTAGCCATCTTTATAGTTCTATATGTTGATGACTTGATCATAATCGGCTCCAATGGAAATCTCATCTCAGAACCAAAGAGTTTGACATGAAGGATATGGGAGAACTCCATGGTTTTTCTTCTGATAGAAATATGAGGAAACGACATAGGTATTAGCATGTACAAACCTGTACATCCCTCTCTTATGTTGCAATAGTCAAAGACCAAGCTTATGTCAAAGGTGTGAATACTTGTTGAAAAGTTAAAAGTGGATTAAATAAGATATTTTGACCTATTCTTGTGGTAGGAATTGATCCAACTCTATCTCTTCACTAAGAACTTTCTCACAAATGAAGTGATAATGCACTTTGATGTGTATTTGTTTTGGCATACAACACTTGTATATCTCATCACAGAGAACCTTGTCACAAACTAAGTGATAACAAAGCGATAACACACTTCAATTTGTTATGTTTTGGCATGAAACATAGGATTCTTGGCTAGTTTAATGTTGGTCATGTTATCAGAATAGAGCATAGTAGGGTCTCTAGAAAGTATCTTAATCTTTGAAAGAGTGTTGGTGGATCCTTTGTATTTTGGTGTGTTGGAATACTAGTACATTGTTGGTTGCTTCTTGCTTCTCCATGGCAAAGTTCTAGATGCAAGACTAAATCTATATCCACAAGTGGATCTTCAATGATTTACACTTCTTGCCCAAACATCTTTATCATCAACTTATGGTATGTCACCATTTCCATGTGACTCCTTAGTGAAAGCCTCTCAATTAGTTGGATCCCTATTTCTAATTGCTTTCCATATTTTTGAGAAATGAGGATCAAACTCACATTCCCCTTTAAGGACTCTAGGAAATCATTTTGAAAGTGAGTAAAACTCAAATAATAACAATTGGCATTTGGCTAAGGGAGTCTGCTACCACATCGAACTTCCCTTTCTGATATATGCCAATTTTATATTAAACTCTTCCATTAATTCAACCCATCTAGCTTTTCTACCTTTAAGTTTTGGCTAATTGCAAATCCACTTAATGCTCTCTTGATCAAAGATGATCTCAAATTTGGCACCATATAAATAGTGCCTCCACTTCTTGAACATATAAACTATAGCATACAGTTCCTTCTCATATGCCGAGTAATTCGATTGGGCACGATCTAACTATTTGCTTTCAAAAGCCACTGGTCGACCTCTTTGTAAAAGTACCACCCCAATAGCAAAATCACTAGCATATGTCTCAACCATGAATGGTTCATTAGGATCCACTACCTTCAAGATGGGAGCTGTTGCTATAGCTACTTTTAATTTTTCAAAACTTCTCTTTTGAAGTGAACATCCCATATGAAGGTGCTTCCCTTCCCCTTAAGTTCGGTTGTCATCGGAACAACAATCTTAGCGTAATCTTGGATGAATTTCCTATAGAATCTAAACAATCCTAAGTATATATGTAACTCTTCTAGGTTTGTAAGATGTGGCCATTCCAATATGGCCCTTACTTTTATAGGTCCATACGTACCCCTTCTTGGGATATTGGGTGGTTGTTGCAAGGTAAGGGTGTCCACCTTTTGACCACTTCGGGAATACTGTGACACCCATGTCCCAAAAAATACAAAGGGCAGACAGCAGGTAGCATATCTCGATCAAGGTAATTCAAGCAATCCAATTCTGCCAAATGTCGACCATTGGAGGTTTGGGGACTCAAATACCTTGATCGAGGTACTGACACCTCGGCAGCTAAATACCTCGATTGAGGTATGTGCACCTTGTGGCACTATGACATGGCACCTCGTTGGCAATGTGACTTGGCAAGGGATACCTCGATCCAAGTGGCAGCTAAGGTGGCAAGCCCCATAATACCTCAAACGAGCTAGGTGGTGCGATTTGGCAGGCTACAATTCCTTCTCATATGCCGAGTAATTCGATTGGGCACGATCTAACTATTTGCTTTCAAAAGCCGCTGGTCGACCTCTTTGTAAAAGTACCACCCCAATAGCAAAATCACTAGCATATGTCTCAACCATGAATGGTTCATTAGGATCCACTACCTTCAAGATGGGAGCTGCTGCTATAGCTACTTTTAATTTTTCAAAACTTCTCTTTTGAAGTGAACATCCCATATGAAGGTGCTTCTTCCCCTTAAGTTTGTTTGTCATCGGAATAACAATCTTAGCGTAATCTTGGATGAATCTCCTATAGAATCTAAAAAATCCTAAGTATATATGTAACTCTTCTAGGTTTGTAAGATGTGGCCATGGCCCTTACTTTTTCAGGGTCCATACGTACCCCTTCTTGGGATATTGGGTGGTTGTTGCAAGGTAAGGGTGTCTACCTTTTGACCACTTCGGGAATAATGTGACACCCATGTCCCAAAAAATACAAAGGGCAGACAGCAGGCAGCATATCTCGATCAAGGTAATTCAAGCAATCCAATTCTGCCAAATGTCGACCATTGGAGGTTCGGGGACTCAAATACCTTGATCGAGGTACTGACACCTCGGCAGCTAAATACCTCGATTGAGGTATGTGCACCTTGTGGCACTGTGACATGGCACCTCATTGGCAATGTGACTTGGCAAGGGATACCTCGATCCAAGTGGCAGCCAAGGTGGCAAGCCCCATAATACCTCAAACGAGCTAGGTGGTGTGATTTGGCAGGCTATGTCATACACATGCAATACATGGCATCTAAGTGGCAAGCCTCGCAATACCTCAAATGAGGTAAGGCATGTAGAGGTGGCGGGTTATGTCACTTATGTGGCATACCTAGAACGAGGTAAGGTATGTATAGGTGGCAGGTTATGTCACTTATGTGGCATACCTCAAACGAGGTAATGGATTCAAATGCCATGGGTTATGTCACTTATGTGGCATTCATGTAATGGGGCAATGCAAGCTCATGCAATGCATGCATGGCCATGTATATAGGTGGCAGGTTATGTAACTTATGTGGCATATCTTGAATGAGGTAATGGATTTAAATGTTGTGGGTTATGTCACTTATGTGGAATTCATGTAATGGGGTAATGCATGCTCATGCAATGCATGCATGGCCATGTAAATACCTCGATCGAGGTATTTACATGGCCATGTATGCATGTTTACATGCAACAAAGCATGTAATACCTCAAACGAGATATGGCTCACCACAATGATAGCCCTTTCAATAGGTTAATATGCCCTTTCAATAGGTTAATATTGGCCCTTTCAAATAAGGGATCAATCACCTCGATCAAGGTATGGATGCCATGTGGCATTAAAAATCCCATGAGCACAGTTTTGAAAATATCACCCCCACCAAGCTAAAAGGTTCCATTCCCTGATTCTCCTTGTCTTCCCTCACTCCATCCTCAAATCCTTTCCCCACCAAAGAAGCCAAAGGAGTCCTCCCTATTCCTCACCAAAGAAGCCAAAGGAGTCCTCCCTATTCCTGCTAAGTCATCATACCTTACTCTTCTCTTTTGGTGCTTAGTATTTTCTATTCTCTTTTGATACTTAGCATTAGTTTTCTTAGTCTCTAGCATTAGTTTCCTTAGTATCTAGCATTTCCTTATAGCATTTTGGCCCTTTTTTTCATGATTCCCTTTGCCATGGCTGGTTCGATGTCCCTAGCTGATGTTATATCATCTATTGAGAGTGAGCTATCAAGTATTTGTGGTAGGGCACATGATATCCTTACTGTCCTCCATCTTATTTCAGACCTAAAGTCCATGCTTACATCATTACGTACTTTAGGTAGTACATCAGACTCATCTCCTTGCTACCATATCCCAGGGTCTTTCATATGATGAGGTCAAGAGGTTTCTTGGTATTAGGGATGATTTCTAAGATATCTTCTTAGATAGGCATGGCAATAGGCCAGCAAGGGTGTTCTCGCTAGGACTTGAAATGCATGCTCTTGTGGAATTCTTCATAATCTCCATTGATACCTGGGCCACATCTCCATGTTGATTGCATTGTACGATCATTGACTATTAGGTCTAGATGCCCTTGTTGCACAACAGATGTCCCTCTTGTCACATATCGGGCTTTGGGTATGGACTTGTTGTATCCTGGAAAGCATGTTGAGATGGACTTAGTGACTGGCAGGCCCACTTCTCACATGACGCGGGAGGACATTGAGAGGATTGTATGAGAGATAGTGAGTTGGCTCATGTATTGAGAGAGAGCCGCGAGGAGGTGATACAGGCAGGTGGTACAGAGGCACTAGAGCAGGAGCAGTGCATATCGGATGCTGAGAGGTCGACTCGTTTAGAGTTTGAGACACGAGTTAGAGCCAACTATCGTTTGTGGAGTATCATGCATCGGATGTTGCAGGAGGCACGTAGGATCTAGATGCAAGATGCAGTATGCATGTTACAAGGTATAGAGACCCCCTTTAGTGCATAATGGATCTCACAGCATGCCACAATAGCAGATCGAGTGGCAGGTGGAGAGCATCGGAGGGCAGCCCAAAGACCTTGATTGGCCATCGAGGAGGAGGATTCAAAGTAACTAAACCCAAAGTTGTTGGGTTAGCTCTATTACATGTATTCATTGTTGCAATGGTTGTAAATAAAAGATCATAGTGGTAGGGAGAGAAGCAAGCTAACAATAGGAATGGAAAGGAAATATAACAAGCATAATGGAAATGAAATGGAAAGAAAATGACAGTAATGGACGAGTACTCACATGCTCGAGGGGTGCACTACTAAGAAATCCTAGGTATCATGTGCATTCAAGGGTTATTAAAAAAACCCCTCAAGTAAATTTTTTTCCTCAATAAAACCACCCCTCTTTACGTATGAAACAACGTATTTTTGTGTGAAATTGAATCTAAAACCCCCTCCTATTATTGTAATCATGTTAAAATTTTCCCTATAGTGGGATTAAAATACCCCTCGTTTTGAATGCACGTCGTACACTAAATTATAGGTGAACCCCCCAAGCTCACATGATACCAAAAGAGCTTGATGTTGACTGATGTGATAGACAATAGACAAGTACAACACTATATAGTATGCCACTAGAAAGTCATAATTTCTATGGGATATCTCCTAATATGACATGTGGCATGTCTAGGACACACTACACTATAAAAGTACACCTAGACCACCTAGAACACTCATTTTAGACTCACTTTGGCTTTATATTCCAACACCCCCCCATGAAGGCAAGGTGAGAGACTATTGGAATGGAACCAAGAATAGAACATGACAATGACGGTCATCAAACTATGCACCCTATGTAACTGAGAGGCTAAAGTCTGAGAATGTTTAGAGGTTGATCCAAGCACCCTCATGGCTTGAGACTCAACATGCTCAGAGGCTCACGCTACATCATGGCTACATGACCATCTCATAGGTCAAGGAATACACCACCATCCTGGAACTTGGCCAGGCCTGATAACGAGACCTTTCAAAGCCAATACATATGGCTCCCACAGTACATTCCCCCTTGGCTTCATAGCAGGACGTGTTAGGAAGCCACACTCCAAAATAGGAAAACCAATACATCTTTTTAGGAGGACTATCCAAGGCAGAGGACCTTTAGACTCAATGAAAACCAAACACTCAATACATATTATTTTAGGGGGACTACCCAGGGCAGAGGACCCCAAAATACATTAAGCTGTAGGAATAATAGATCAGAAACAAAAGTCTCAATCATCAGGTACATAGACCTCTGAATAGAGAGAGAGAGATCTCTGATGTCGGCAATAAGAGTAGAGTCGGTGTCGAAGCATCATCTTCCTCTTCTTCTTCACTTGTCGTAGCCCCAACCAAGTTGACATGATCCTTGTGTTGTTGCTTGGCAAGCTTCTAGAAGCAGCAATCATCGGTGTGACCAAGCTTCCCATAGTGATTGCATTTTAAAGGCTTGAATTTGCCTTTGCCTTTGCTCTTGGAGTACAATACAGTACAGTCCAAAGTGTCTACATACCATTTGTCATGATCAATAAGCATAGCAATCATATCATGATAACCATTTGTGTCATGATCAATAAGCATAGCAACCATTTGTGTCACATGCAATGCTGGTATGATCTCTCGGTACTTAGAATTTTCCTCAATGCTCGAGAGGAGCACAACAACTTGATCATCTTCCCCTACAGGGGCCTTCAAACTAGCAAGCTAAGTGACAAGGGATTCCATATGATTCGAGAGAGCAAGAAGAGAGTCTTCATGCTTCATTTGCAGCTTGAAGAATTCCTATCTAAGGAATACCTTTGAATTGATGATTTTGTTGCCGAACAATTCTTCAAACTTGGCCCATAAGTCGTGAGCAGTGGAAAAATAATGAATAACGTCATCGCCCAATCCCAAACCAATGAGAGAAAGAGCTTTGTCATTCAGATTCTCGCAGTGTGCAATTTTCTTCTCATCTGATTGTGCCTTTTTCTCCTTGCCATGCACAACATTCCACACTCCATCTTTCATAAGTACAAGACATCTTTTTTTGCCATGTAGGAAAGTTCTTACCATTAAACTTCTCGAATGAAATGGTAGTTGATTTGGAAGACTCCATGGTTGCGGGCAGCAACTCCAAGAGAATGTCGGGCAGAACAAGCAAATGTGGCATTACAATCAAGGTTGGAGAAGCTACTATTGGTGGCAGTCCATGGGCAACATGGCAAGGGTGGTGGGGTCGTTGGAGTCATTTTAGCGTTATTTTGGTCATAAACCAAGGAAATTGTAGTTCCTCTGAGAAAAAGGGAGAACCTCTCCAAACCCGAAGAAATATAGTCCTTCTAGAAGAGGCTGCCCGTGAAGGGCCCTGCATGCTAGTCCACATGGCTATCAAAGTGTGAACCGTGTCAGACCAAATACCTGTGAACACCTGTAATGGGTGTATTTGGGTGCCATCCAAGGCCTCAGTACATCTGGCTCTCCAAATATGCCAAGAGGAAATGCTAGCCAAAATCTCCCAAGAGGTGTCCACTGAAACATGAGAAGCTCTGAAGGGAGTAAGTGGTACATCCTGTAGAGAGCAGGGCTCTATCACCTGCTGCCCGGCAGACCGAGAGTGCCCAAGCAGAAGGCTCACCCTCATAAAACACCTGAGGCCTGGTAAGAGATAACCATGCGACCGAGCCCCAAGTCATGAAGAAAGGGGAAGTGTGAAAGATGCTGAGTATCCGAGCAACCCCTTTCCAAATAGTCCTCGCCTGACTGCAGTCCCAAAGGCAATGCTGCACTGACTCCTCTGCAGAATGGCATCGAGGACAAGTGGGATCAGCCCCAAATCATGATCTCCACAGGTTCACTGCAATCCCTCCATGAATAGAAAGCCAAAAGAAAAGAGTGATCTTTCTATTTCTGAGGGATTTCCAGAGCCTCCTCCAAAAATTTCTATGCAAGTCTACGGTGATGAAGAAGCTGCTTTCCCAATGGGGGGCTCTAGAGGGAATCCAACCCCTACTGCTCAGCTGAAACCTCCTGGCATTACCAACTATGAAACGAAAGAAGGGAATCCCCCTCTCTCGGTGCCCATGATCTATCCATTCCCACTCTCCTAGGTCCCACTGCAAGCATCTGATAGGTGCATCTCCCATATAACCACAACCTCTAGGATCCCAAGGCCAAGAGCAGAGGGTCGGGGTCTAAGTACCACTGCAAGCCCGCTCCAAGGTCCACAAAACCAGCAATCCTGACAGGCTGAAAGGCAACCTCAAGAAGAATGCCATCCTTGGATGTAGAAAGTAAACCTCCATCCCCAACATCAAAGACCAGTGCATCTTCCCCGAGACCTCGGAGAGTGATCACCTGTAAAGGAACTGATGTCCTCGAAAAAGCCCCCATCCAAGTGGTGGAAGTGATAGGTAGCTCAACTGTCCATTCCACCGGGATGGCTGCATCTATCTACTGAATCCTGAGTGCTACCCCTCTGAGGTGACTCACGGACTGCAGTCTCTGATCCACAGGTAGCTTAATAAAAGATTTCCAAGTGCCTACTGTGTAGGCAGGGCCTCTCTCCCATTTAGACCACTGCATGTAATGGGAAGTGCCCAGTGGTCTAGCATGCTTGTCGAGAATACTATCATTCCAAATGATCGGCTGCCTATCAATCTCTTCGATGGTAGAAGGTGGAATCCTTCGAAGAGTGTTCCTAAAGCTCCCCCAAGCTTTCAGGATGGATGGGGAGTACTTTGGGTTGAAGGGGGCTCAAATTTAATTTTTGAAAAACAACAAGACACCCAGGGCGATATATGTGAAGTGACCCTTAAGGTAATAACTCCTAGTGGTCCATCTCTATCAAATCTCCTTTTTATTAGGTAAGCTTAATTAAACACCTTTTACAAGTCCAATGGCTTAAGAGGTTTCTTTCACAAATGGATGCAAGAAATGTGAATTTTTATCACTTTGGGCAAAGTGAAAATGGTGTTCCTATTATATATATGGAGTAGAGAAAAGGTGGAAGTAGAGAAAAGTATTTTCAAATTTTAGAGGACAATTCCAATCATTAGATATGTCCAATAATAAGTCTAAACACATTGTATGGTAAATAGGTTTACCAATTAGGAGTGAAAACAATTGTTGGGAGTAGGGGCAAGTAGGTGGAGGAGACGTTGTTTATACCATGTTTTGCATTTCAATGTTTTTCTAATTATTAATATTTTCATTTTAAAATAAAATCAAAGTTAAAATACCATACAAGTCTTTTATGGAATACTAAGTTTTACATATCTTAGTTAGCATTCAATTCGATCGTCTTTTCTTCTTCATTGTAACTTACACTAAATTTTTAGTTGTTTCACCTTTCAAGTACCATGTCACTCACTTACTTACACTTGTTGCAAATTTGTACAATATCCACTCTCATGCTATAACCACATGTTGTACCTTCTCCTATTCTCATCAAATCCTCTTGTTCAAAAATGATTTCATCAAATCCTCTTGTGCAAAATGATGTAGACTCTTAAACTTTACACAATACAACTATGTGTTAAAGTTTCATGGTGGTAACACCTTTAATTCAAAATATCTCAATATACTTATACAACTTCATGGAAAAAACCATCACATTAAGTGGATAAGTTTCAAAACAAGGATCAATTGGATTGATTTCTTATTGTAATTTTTGTCATTACACATAGCATACATAAAAATAATCCTTAGACATAGGGTAATATAATCTAGATGCACTACAAAAGTGGACAATCTAGAAATATATGAGCATATCTTAAAGATGATTATGCTAGCTATCTTGTATGTATTATCTATCTATAGAAGATATATGCTCTCTACATGATTACTTGATAATTAGTAGATTAGCAAGATATGAAGTCAAAATTGTTCTAAAGTTTTAATAAATCACAACCCTATTCTCAAGGTGTTCACCTCCCAAAATTTTAGTGTACCATGTGCATTCAAAAGGAGGGGTATTCTAATTCCACTTTTGGAAAAAGTTTAGCAGGTTTACAATAACAGGAGGGTATTTTTAATTCAACTTTAGAAAAAATTTCGTTAGCTCATAAGTAAAGAGGGGTGATTTTATTGGTAAAAATTTCTACTTGAGGGGCTTTTTAAATACCCCTTGAACGGATGTGATACCTAGGATTTCTTTGTAGTGCACCCCAAAACATTATGGAAGATCTATGTATAGCTTTTGTCCCATACTAGAAAACATTATGGAAGATCTATGTATAACTGCTCTTCCATACTAGAACACATTTCACAAAGTTTTCACTATATTGCATCAATTTATTAACCTTGTTAATCTTGCAATAGTTCAAACAGTGCTTTTGTTGAATTCCTCAGCATGTAGACAATTGCATACTAGTATGACATTGAGACAATACTAATAACATATCTCAAATGTTTGAAATCTTTCCATGGAATGGAATCTTTTTTAAATGGTATAAGTAGGATGAAAATAACATATACCTTTAGCTATTACAAAATTACATCCTTAGTCTAACAATAATATTTGGATAGTTCACCATGCTTTCTAGAGTTGGACATACTCTTTTAAAGATACTCTTTAATCATCATAGTGTTAGTCCCCAACAAATGTTTAAGTGAATCTTCAAATTGGCCTCGCTCTTCTCTCTCTCTCTCTCTCTCTCTCTCTCTCTCTCTCTCTCTCCCTCCCTCCCTCCCTCCCTCCCTCCCTACCTACCTACCTACCTACCTACCTACCTCTCTCTCTCTCTCTCTCTCTCTCTCTCTCTCTCTCTCTCTCTCTCTCCCTCCCTCCCTCCCTTCCTCCCTCCCTCCCTACCTACCTACCTCTCTCTCTCTCTCTCTCTTCCTAGTGTATAAGCCATCCTTCCCCACCAAGTTTTGTAAAACCCGCGTGGGTCTTGGTGGTTAAGGCTCTGGTTTCTGTCGTTGGGTGTGTTGTGTTCGATCCCCCGGGATTGCGTCGGATGAGTCAGACTGGCTCCTTGGGATTGTTCCTACGATGTAAAAAAACTCTTCTTCTTCTTCTTCTTCTTCTCTCTCTCTCTCTCTCTCTCTCTCTCTCTCTCACACACACACACACACACACACACACACACATAAATGCATGCACGCACACGCACACACACATACTTCCCCTCAGGGACATTTGTAGTCTCAGAATGTGTCTACAAATTGACACCAATGGCCAATTCTCCCATATGGGCACATATGGCCTTTGGACTCTATTAATGTGAATAAGAATTCTTTAGAGAATCGTTTTCTTCATTGGTGGGGATAAGATCCAAGTGTGACTGTGAGGATTTTAGTTTACCAAGTGCATCCCTAATTTGAACAGTTTGGTACACTATCTTAATTGCAATAGGAATATGAATGAAGTGGACTATAAAGCTATATAAATGTGAATATGCATTCTTTAGAGAATGGGTTTCTTCATTGGTGGATATAGATCCAAATGTGAGGATATTGATTTACCAAGTGCGTCCCTAATTTAATCCGTGTCTTAATTGCAACATGGATATGAAGGAAGTGGACTATAAAGCTATGGATAATATCCATGGATATATGAAGCTATGTTGTGGAATATGAGGCCATGGACCTCTCTCCATTCGTAATTTTTCTTTTTTCTTTAGAGATATATCCAATTACTATAGAGAGTGTGCATTGAATGTGATGGCCACTAACAAGATTTAGTGCATGTTTCATTACACACAAAGGAGATATTATTACTTTAGTGCCTAATCGGGACAGCGTACCCTTGGATACCCATTGCCATGAAAAAGAAAAATTATATCTCATGACATAAACTCCTTTCCTTGTTACAAAGGGATGTTGGTGTTAATAGATTATGTGTTTTACACTTACACATTGGATACCTATAACATGGTCATTGACCGTATACTCCTATGTTTACCTTAATAGTGGAGGATATTGTGGAGGTATCGTTGGACCACCATATCCAAACATCACTAGATATGTATGAGGAGTATAAACAAGGATATTATAAATTTTCCCTTGATCAACGGGCAAATGTAGCACTATAATGAGGCATGTTGGACCACCATATCCTCAACTAGTGTAAAGGTTTTAGGAATATGAAGGTTGCTTTGTATTGCACTGTGTTGAGAAGAAATTGAAACATCTATTACATAATATATGTCTTAGATCTGGGTATTTGAGATGTACTTGAGGCATGAAATGCACGGGAGGTAATGCAATCAAGTAAACAATGCGTTATCTACACGTGATGCAGGATATGCTCTACTCCTACTCGCAAGGCGATACGTGAAAATCTAGGGAAAGTATGCCTGATTGTTTGAGCTCAAAAGTATGCTGGTAACGAGCTGAGTAGAGGAAGCAGACCAGCGTCTCCATTGACATTTCCCTGTCCAGTTGCTATGAAAGCAGCAGAGCAGCCGTCTCCATTGACATTTGCCTCCCTGGTTGCTATGGAAGCACTTGCGGGGAGCCACCTATTCCAGTGGAGCTACGCCCACTCCTTGTGGCAGAAGATTAGGCAAGTCATGAAGACTTAACGAAATACTTGGAGCTCTGGATTGCGTGAGGCAACATCATTTCAAGAAGGATGGTGTTCTACCTGCACTTGTCTTCTTCTGCTTGCTTTGGGCCATGCAAAGTTTCTTTGCTTTACGGGATTCATGCACCGGCTCCTCGTTGAAAACCTCCAACGATGTGCTGAACTATGACTGTAATTTATTTTGGCCATGACTCGACCTGCCGAGGTTCAACCACTAGAACGACGAACATAGATGAGATGCTTCACGGTATGGCAAGGCAGCCGGAAAGTCGAACGTCTCTTTATTTGTTTGGGTTTGTTCTTTTGACAAGCGTGTGTATCTTCCTCACTAATTGGCCAGTTTGGTATCCCCCTTGATTGGCCAGTCTTTTCTGAGCCATTCTAGCTCAACGAGCTTTGGGATACCCACACAGGTGGCTAGGTGGACTGACTTTTAGGCTGTATAGCAAAGTTATATTGCAGATCCTTTTGCACCATCGGGTGTGATCCTTACCTTCACCACTCAAGATAGATGCGTTCACGGAATGCCCTACCATGACCATTTGATAGCATACCCCAATTGTGATTAATATCAAACCCATTAGGCATGATATATTAATATAGGAAGGCGAGGATGAAGAGATTGCCGATGCAATTAATTTCTTACTCTTCTACACTTTGGGTTTCATTGTACATTCTCATTTGAGAGGAATCTTTTATCTCAATAATGAGGGGAAGACTATGAGAAGCTCGATAATTAATTGATGGGAAATTTCCATTTTACATAGGGGAAGAGATATGTTCTTAACATTTTGTTGACCAAGTTATTAATAAGTAATTCATAAATAGCCATTAGAATTTTATTTCCTTGTCTTACACTTAGAAGGGTGTTTAGATATTTGCAATTGGCATTTTGTTACATTATTCTACACCAAGGATGGTTTTGGGAAATCTCCCTTATATAGTTGAAGTTCCCACCTGTATTTTTATTGGAATTGAAATTGGTACTAGTCTGACACGGATTGGATAAACTACATGAAAGCATAGATCAAGCGCATAGATTTTCTTGCACTTGAGATTGTCCTTATAACATATCTTAACCTAGACATTGGCAAGGTTGACAGTCTCAACATCTAGGTCCATTTTGATCATTTTCTCTTACCCTTGATCTGGGTAAGAAGATCATATAGGGGGATTAATTTGAAAATACCTTTTGAAATTTTATGTATTATCTTCCTATGATTTTGAAAATTTTAAGGAGATCTTTCTATGATTTTTTATGAGTATTGACAAGTTAGAAAACAAAAATGGTATCCTTCTAAATTAAGGAGGACTATTGGCAGAAGTCCAAGGGTAAGGAAAAGGAATCTTCCCAAATAAAAGTTTACTTGGACTAGAACTTGACAGGATTGGTAATTCGTCCTCAGTTTAGATGTGGCCTTTGGTAACCCTATAGCATGAGCTCCCATGACCCTAACATCAGGAGTATTTTTTTGCCCTTGTCTTACAAGAATTAAACAGTTTATTTGCTGTATTTTACCATCCATTAATGTTGGGCTAGTTCTGAAGGTTTAGGAGTGTCTAGTTTACTTCTGACTTTCCAAAGACCTTGAGTACATTACAACAATTTAATACGACAACCTTTGTTTATTTCCTATTGTAAGAATTCCAAGATTTTATTGATGCAAATTTAGATAGAGTGGCATGGATAACAACTATGTGTCGGCATTGAAGCGTGGCTTCCATAATAAAAATGTATTGTTGTAACCTTCATTTTTGTTATGATGGTCTTAGGTGAGTTGGCATGTCTCTCCATCAAATTTGCGAGGTGGAATCTTGGACATGACTTTGCGGAAAAGAATGATGGCAACTTGGGGGAGTACAATTGCATACCTTGTGATGAAGGATATAGTACTCTCGACTTTTCTTGTATACCTTTGCATAAATATGTTGGATTGAAATGTAATTGTAAGGTGAACTACTAGGATGGCTTGATTAAAGCAGAAGTAATATTTTGGGTGTTTACCATTTGAAAAATCTTCAAGAAGCTACTTCTTGGATTCTCGACTTAGAAATGCAGCTAAAGGGTTACCATTTAGAGTTCCAAACAAGGAAACAAATAAAGGTTATAAATTTATTGTAGTAATTTTGGGATGGTTCCTTGATTTTCGGATGAACTTGATCATCTTTTTCCCTCTCTCTTTATCCTCTTTATTGAAAAGTATATGCTAGCACTCAAACTTAAGTTTGAGCATGGAACACATGAAAATCATAGGCCATGCTCAATCTCAAGTTCAAGCATGGCATGTAAGTAATAGTGAATTTTCTATAACATTGGGACTTGGAATTGTCCCAAAATTACTAAAGTTATCTTTTAAGACATGAACTAGCCTTGATGATCCCTCTTGTTGCACCTTTAAGCATTTATACAACTGTGAACATAGTCTGGATGAAGCATTTGCTACTGCCAAGGGCCTTTCAAAGTTTTGACTAAGAATGTGGAATGGTGGAGATATTGATTTATTGAAATAGTAGGTGGCACACACACACACACACACACACACACATCCGTGCACGTGCGCATCTGCGCACATGCATGCACCTACATGCACACACATACACATGCACACATGCATGCATACACACACACACACACAAAGCACATGTGCACGTGTGCATGCATGCATGCACAAACACAGCACGCACACATGTGGCACATAGGCATGCATGCACACACACACACACACACACATGCATGCACGCATGCACGCATGTACACACTCGCGCACACACACGCATGTGCGCATGCACACAAGCACACATTTACACACCCACACACAGAGGGATAAAAGAACATGCACACAGAGCACGTCTATGCACCCACATGCATGCAAGCACCCTCGAGTGCCCCCACTAGCAATGGTCCTACTTTTTCCCATGGACTTGAAATATTGGAAGTATTTAAGCTTGCTTTCATCGGAATTTGTATTGCAAACTTGAATGTGTAAGCAATCCTACACTCACATGAACCTTGATAGAAAGTAGTCATGCACATACACAAATCTTGAATGTGGCACTGTGATTTAAAAGGATTATAAGATATCATTCCAATGGAATCTTTACAGAAGTAGAATATGTTAATAAAGTCTTTATAAATGCATACAAACAAGATGTAGATATTTTGCCTAATCTTTATGTATAATTGTGATTTTGAAATAAAATGTCACTTTCAAGCCAACGTCGATCAGTAAAACTATAGTTTCCAAGCAAAGACAACCATATTAAAACCAAGTTTTAGCATACTTCCCACAAGAATTACTTAATACTTGTAAATCAAAAAGTTTCTAGTACCATTGGTCATGTGATGATTGAGATCATGAATGTTTTTGTAGAAGGATAATACTTCTCGATTATAATATAAAGTAAGCTAGTGAAAGTTTATCGAGCTAATTTTTTGTTTCATAAATTGACAAAATATAGTATAGTTTATATATTTCCATTCAAATTTTGAAAGGAAGTAGTTAAATCTTCGCAAAACATTTGAGCTTTTAGCATAAAAGTGTCTAACTTTTGTCTTAATTGGGGCATACAAATTTTTGACACCACTTCTTAGCAAGTCTTACATGAGAAAATCATCCCTGATTGTGGTAGAATTCTTAGTAATGTTTCAAAATATCTATCGAAACTTTACATTCATATAGAACAAAAACATGTTATTTGGGAATTTGTTCAATTCTCCTCCTAAGTAAGGGGAGCACTTATAAAAACTAATATTAACATAAAACCAAACATTAGAGATGAGGATTTTAAGGAACCTCACTTTAATTTTAAAAGTGCTCATTTCATAAGTCAAAATGCAAAATTATGAGGCTCTCGTATCATTTATGATCATGGCTACATAGATTTTAATTTCACCTACTCAAAAGTTTCATGTGATTCCCATAACACATTTTTCATCGGCCTTCAAAATTTTAATCAACAATTATTAAGGAGCATTGTGTCAACACGTTTCTCTCACAAATCCTTAAAACTTTCGAAATCAATTACTATGAAGGAGCCATTGATACCTACAAATCATGAGTAATTGGGTAAGGTGTTAACATTCCTTATACATGGATATAAAATAACAAAATTGGTTATTAGAATTTGTGACTTGAGACAAAGTACAGCCCTAATTTCATGAAATAAGTTAAGATATAAAGACATGCGATGTGATCAACTAACCATGCCACATCATTTAGTAAATAATTTTCCAAACATTCTACTAAACATGTCGGGAATATGAATTCTCACAACTTCCAAACTTGTCTAACCACAATATTCAACATGAACAAACAAAGCATTGTTAGGTGCAAATTATTTGCAGCAAGTACATGTTTTTATTCGGTCTTTGAGAGCAATAAATTTTTATTTTAGTCACAATTATTTTTGCTCACAGTAGGTTGAACATTGGGAGGACATCGTGGTTAATCTAGTAGAATAAATCTTGTATTCTGATTTGTTAACTAAGCGTATAGTGAATAGAATGGATGTGCACAATTAAAGGGGAAAATGGAATACTACAAAAGGTTCAAAGAGAATGAAATTGTCATTCACCCTTTATTGGTGCACTTTCCTCGAGACACACATTGATGAATATTTTGATGCTAAAGCATTTAAGGAACGTATTGATTCCACACTTACCAAGAGAAGAAACAAAATTTGTCCTAGGAATATTGTAGTTATTCCTTATTTTTTGGGTCCATGCATGATACATACACATGGATGCACATGTAGTAAGTGACAATATCTTGCTAGAATTTATTACATCTAGGCTTAAGGTGAATTTTCAAATCCATATACGTCTACATTTGTCCATAAAAGTTTTTGAAAAACACTATGAGGCTAGTAAATTATGGATTAACTAGAAATTAGTTCATTCTCAGCTTCATCTTTATCATAATTATTGCATGCATGTAACCTTAAATATCTCAATTAAGAACATATTTTTTCAACAACTAGGTTGTGGGGATGGAATGCTTGGAAATAATGCCAAAAGAAGGGAGTGTGATTCATCAAGCGATTCTCAAATAGATATATGATTTGAGAAATTTGTTTATTACACTATTTTTAAAACTTTCCATCTAAGAATCCTTGAGAGTCGTGTTTCTAATTGAGTAATGTGTTATACTTTGCACTATTGATTGTTTTGGAAAGCCTCGAATCTGGTCCTTGAGAAATGCGAATTAACATGTAGTAGATTAGCCATGCAAATGGTGGGATACCAATGGAGTTTGGTACGTACAACTTCCAAGAAGGTATGATAGTGTGATTCGATAACTTTTGTGGAAGGGCATGAATTGCCAACATATTACTAAGAAATTTGATGGGGAGAAGGAAACACGACCCCCAAAACAAGGAAAAGAGTGCATGCACATGTATGAAGCATGATACCAAATGTAATGTATGGCTTCAGAATTCTTGTCATTTTAAATAATAGTAGAAGGGGAGGAAGAGTCGACTCTCGAAGTGTTTTCGTGGCCACGGTCTAGGTTAGCAAGGTCTAAGTTTAAGAATAGAAGGGCGAGGGGTGAGAGATAGGGTCTAGGTTAGCAAGGTCTAAGTTTAAGAATAGAAGGGCGAGGGGTGAGAGATACAAGAAGTGAGGACATAGAATAATTATATAGAAGGGAAGGCACAGATATCAACTAATTGGGGGGGCAAGTGCCAAGGCACATATCTGGGCATATACGTCCCGAAGGGGAAGGTGCTTTTTTTTTCTTGGGAAAATATATGTAACACATGGCAGGTGTAATGTTAAAAAGAGGCGTGTCGGAATAGAATGATAGGTCATAAGAAACAAATTTTGTTTTAAAAAATAAAAATAAAGAGCATATTTGAGTTTTGAATTTTCTAATTCTTTTTTTTTTTTTAAGATAGGAAATTGCATGCGGGACGCGTCAGCCGTCAGGCATCTGCGTTGACGGGTTAAACTTTTAATTTTTTTCGCATTATTATTATTTATTTTATTGTGGGGCCGAGGGGCTCCGAAAAAGAAATTCTGTATTTAAAATTGAATTCACGAACACGTGAGCGGTTTGTCGCCTTCGATGCTAGATTCGCCGGCCGTCGGCGTTTAGCCAAAGTATCTAGCCTTATAATAATTCCACGTAGGCAATTCGAAAAGGGGCCGGTTTTCTCGGGGGTTTCTATGCCTAGGTCTGGGAATATGTTGGCGGGTTAGTTGTCCACCACCTCAGCATGACGTGCCGCCCTGGGTCTGCTCTTTATGGGGGGACGTAGACCTCCGCGTACATCGACGGCGGTCCCGGCGCCACGTTGGCCCGCACATGCACGAGACGTCCGGAGCGCGGGGTGGGGCCGAAGGCCGTCGGATGGCGATCGGACGGTGCAGAACGAGCGGGCAGGACGCGGCCGGGGCAGCAGGGAACAGGGTTTTGACTGCGGATTTTGACGGCGGGCGCCACGTGGTAAGCCGACGTGGAGACGGTACGGGGGGTCCGTAGAGCCGTGATGATAGGGATGATGATGAGGGGGTTCATGAATAATGATTATTAAAATACACCCCCCAAAAAAAAAGGATGAAAATAAAAATGATGGGGAGCGAATGGGGACAGGTCCAATTTTCGTGGGGGGGAGACAAGGGTGCAGGGGGGCTAGATTTGGCGGGGGAACGCTAAATTTGGGGGCAGGGAGACATTATTAGGGTTGATTAGAGTTGGCGACGTTATCCTGGCCACCCGTTCTGTGGTGTTTCTTCTTCACGGTCGTCGTCTTCGTCTTCACCAGCTTGTCTCTCTCTCTCTCTCTCTCTCTCTCTCGCTGCAAGCTCGCCAAAGCTTGCACCTCCCTTCCTCTTCCCCGACCTTTCCCCCGCACTTCGATCGTATCGTATCCTCATCTCCATCTCCTTGCCTCCCTTCCTCTCCCTGCAATCGCGTCTTTCCAAGCTCTCGACCTAGCAACCTTTCTCTCTCTCTCCTTGTCTCTCGCAATTCATTTCCTGGATCTCATCTCCTCTCCTCCTTTCCCTTCCCTGCTCTCTCTCTCTCTCCCCCTCTCCTTCCCTCCAGCATGACCTTCTCCCCCCCCCTGCTTCCCCCCTCCCCATGGCTTCCTCCCCTTCTAGTCCTCCCCTTCCCCTCGACCCTCCTTTCCCCTCACTTAGGTTCATCCTTTGCTCGCTAATTCGGCCCCTCTTCACAGAAAGAATCTCATACCTCCCCACGCTCCTGCTTCCCTGACCTCGCTACCATGGACCCCCGCATCCGCCGTAGCTGCATCAGCAGCAGTATGCGGCCCGGTGCCATGTTCGGCCAGCCTTTTGCTCCACCCGAGCCTAGCAGTGGCTCCTCCAACTCAGTTCTAACTGGGAAGGAGCTGATGGCCCGGGAGAGCGACGTAGACACGCTGCTGGCGAATGCGGGATACACAGTCAAGGCCTCGGAAATAGCACAGGTGGCTCAGCGCCTCGAGCAATTGGAATCCGTCCTGTACGCAGCACAGGAGGCTGGGATCTCGCACTTATCGTCGCAGGCGGTTCACTACAACCCATCAGATTTAGCAGGGTGGATCGAATGCATGATTGGAGAGCTTGCTCCCAGTGTAGAGGATGCACCACTCAGGGGGCCTCTCAACTCTTGTTCGCTCGATTCTCAGCTGGAGAGAGGATCGTATACCGGAGATGGCGCAAACAGGCAACAATCATCCGGCAGCGTTTCTTCTATGGGTACTGGAGGACGCTCTCATTTCAAGGAGGGAATAACGCACGAAAGCCTTTCTGTCGGACTAGGGTCTGGCTATGGTGGGAAAGATTCGTCGAGTATGAGTCTTCTGGATGCATTGGCAGAGGACTTCTTGTACAAAGGTGCTGGCAGCGAAGATCAAGCATTGTTGGGTACCTTCTACGCGGGTCATTCCGCTATCGATCAAACACGAGCTGTATTTCCCGAGGGTTTCGACCCAATTCCACGATCCATGAGCATGGCGAGGCCGTATCCTCAGCCGGATCAGCTCCATCAGGCGAGACAGCAGCAAGGCCTGAGGAATGGAGCTCGGATGTCGCCTTTCCCGGAACACACTTTGATCCAGCATGAAACAGCTGATCAGGATACGCAAATCAGTCAGCTTCGGCGGTTTGCCAACGGCCTCTATGCGCAGCAACCTGTTGTGTACGCCGACGAGGAGGAAGGTGCCCAAGAATCGGGAGTTCGTCTTGTCCATCTGCTCATGGCGAGTGCCAAGGCTGTTTCAAACAACGAGCTAGCTGCTGCCCACGAAATGGTCAAGGAAATCCGCAGGCTTGCTTGCCTTCAGAGCGGGACGATGGGCAAGGTGGCCAGGCATTTCGTGGAAGCTCTCGCCAGACGCATTTACAGAAACTCCCAAGATTGGCTGGCCGTTCAAGCCGATTCTTTCTCAGAATTGCTCTATTTCAATTTCTACGAGACTTGCCCGTACCTCAAATTTGCTCACTTCACTGCAAATCAAGCTATCCTGGAAGCCTTCGAGGGCCACAAGTTCGTCCACGTTATCGACTTCAACTTGATGCAGGGTTTGCAATGGCCAGCGCTCATTCAAGCCCTAGCTCTCAGGCCAGGCGGACCTCCACATCTACGTCTTACAGGGATTGGACCTCCACAACCCGACAATAAGGATGTTCTACAGGAGATCGGGATGAAGCTGGCGCAGCTTGCCGACTCAGTGAATGTGGAATTCGACTTCAGAGGCGTGGTAGCTACCAAGCTGGACGATGTGAAGCCATGGATGCTGCAAGTGCAACAGGGAGAAGCGGTAGCTGTGAACTCTATTTTGCAGCTGCACCGGCTACTCTATCGCGAAGCCTCGTTCGCAGTTGCCCCCATAGACGAGGTTTTGGAATCAGTGAAAAGCCTGAATCCGAAAATCATCACAATGGTAGAGCAAGAAGCGAACCACAACAGTCCATTTTTCCTGGATAGGTTCATGCAGGCGCTGCACTACTACTGCACGATGTTCGACTCGCTGGAGGCGTGCAGTCTGCCGCCTCAGAGTTCGGAGGTAGCCTTCACGGAGGAGTATCTTGGGAGGGAGATCCTGAATATTGTGGCGTGCGAGGGGGCGGCGAGGTTGGAGAGGCACGAAACGCTGGCTCAGTGGAGGGTGAGAATGTCGAGAGCGGGATTTAAGCCGTTGCATTTAGGTTCGAATGCATTCAAGCAAGCGAGCATGCTGCTCACCCTATTTTCGGGAGAGGGTTACACTGTGGAAGAAAATAACGGATGCCTCACCCTAGGATGGCATAGCCGTCCGCTCATCGCAGCCTCCGCTTGGCAGTGTGGCGAGCTGATGATCAACAGCAAACTCCATCACCAACGAGTATCTATTTCGTGCAGCAACTAGTGATAAAGCAGTCGCTTACGCTTACGCTTACATTCCTTGTTCGGCTCAACTGGACAAGTGCAACTGACGCTGTGATTACATTGCTCGCTTATTGCTAATCATTCGCTAGCTCCTACTCACAAGACCCACGATATGCTGTACCCTTGCGAGTTCATCTCTCTCGCTCTCTTCCGGAAAAGTCCACGAGATAGTTTCAGAGAAGAGATGAGCCATTTTCCGCAGAGAGCTCGATGGTGTCTTGTTGGGTCTCTGAACCTGACTCCCTTCGTTGCCAAATCTCGTGCACAAGGGTAATTATTGAATGGTGCATTGATGAGATGCATGGGCACTCGTGAAATCGGCATGCTAACTAGTCGACCCAGTAGCCCCGGGCTTCATTTTATATACTCCACTGCTATTGCTATATACATTGGTCACAACAAGCAAGAGCAACAGCACTGATACGCAAGCCAATCTATCGGCTGCGTCCAATGAAGCATTGATCGGATGCATCGACCCTATCATGACATCGGCAAGCTAGCAAGTCGATCCATTATCCCCGCGCTTCATTTTATATAACCTCTACAGCTGTTGCTATGTACATGTCACAACAGGCAAGAGCAACAGCACTGATAAGCTAATGTATCGGCTGGATTACGGCGATTTGAGCAGCAAAACCTTGCTCCGGCAAAGAATTGAGGCCTCAGAGACAAGCTGCACCTCCTTATATTCTACTTGAAGTACGTATACAACAGCTCACTTACGGTAAATTTTGCTGACTAGGGATCTATAAAAGAAACTGTGCTTAATTCAAAAGGGAACCGCGTCATGGGTGTACATTCTGTATGTAATTCCCGGGATAGCTTTCTTGTAGAGGTGTAACTTCTTGTAGAAATAGATTAGTCTCGGCCTAATGAAGTTGGGCTCTATGCTATGTAAGTAAAGCTGAGATAGCCATTTTTCTATCATTAAGGGGTACTGTGATTGATGAGCTATTAAAACTAGCTTTGTAGATACGCTTTCCTAACTAATCTGCAGCTCATTTATTGCAGGTCACCTTTCTTTACATCTCTTATGGGGAACATCAAATTTATTCATATCTTTAGGAGCCTTTTCCTAGATATGGAACTTGATTAGTGTGACTTTCCATTTGAAAGTATTTTTTAGTCCTGTTATTTATTAGTCTCCCCTTCTAAGCAAGGCTCTTGAGAACAAATCTGAATCTTTTGTCATAATTTTTATTTGAAGCGCTTTTTTGGTTTCCCTTGGATACTAAAAGTAGTATTAGAGGCACCTGGGTCCCCTTTTAGCAAGCCTATATATATAAACACGAGTAACCTGAACTGTCTATGACAGGCTAGAGACCCGCTCCACTAGGTCTCAACATGGGGTATCAAAAGCAACCTTGCTAATTTGAGAATGGTATCCAAAGTTGTGTTGCCACATGCTTTTAAGATGGCAACAAAGGTGAAGCTACTTTGTGACAAACCTTACTCCTACATTTGCACGTAAAAGGCAAAGGCTTTCGCGCTTTGTTCTTGTTTGTTGGGTTTTTAAAGTACGTTTTTTAAAGAAAAGAACGTTTTTTTAATTTTAAAACATTTTTGGACGTTCAGAACTCAAAAAACATGTTTTTAAAAATCGGTCAAAGCGTATCGATTGATTGAGAAAATACCTCACAGTATAACACATCGCTCAGTATTGTATAAAAATACCGCACATTGTAGTGCAACACCACATGGTAAAATGACACCGCACGATGAGAACTCTTACTATGTGGTAAAATATCGTCACACCGATCGGTGTAGCGTCACACCAAAGGATATGTCACATCACTCCATGTGGCATGTGTGCATTAGCTAGAATACACCAGTCTGGCAAGAAGTTATTGCACAAAGGTGAGGCACAATACTGCACATGTGCATAAATCATTGAAGAGAGAGTTGGCACTGATTGTAATGCATCTAGGGCTGTGTGTCAAGCCATTGGTTATGCACACGTGAGCGACCTCTGGTTAATCAATCCATGTAGATGCGCACAAAGTGTGCCTCATGGCACCTGGATGTGTGCAGGGTGTGGGGTCCCCAGTCTTGTCTCATAGCCGCCACAAAGCTCTACATCCCCCCAAAAAGTCCCGCGAGGGGATAGTTGTGGAGGGCTCAAGAGGCTATTATATCCAAGGTCTTCCAAGGTGACAAGGATCCAACTCCCCTCATGTACACATGTCAGTAGTGAGCGGGCTTCCCCCTTCCTTTGTATTTTTCCATGCAGACGAGGGTGAATGCCATCACCTCCAACACCCCCCTATGGACAAACCCCAAAGCATTAAATCCAAACACCATTCAAGGCATTGGTCAAATCAAGACCAGCACATCAAACTGCTATATGGACAAATTAAGACAACATAAGCCCACGGATTGCAGCTAGTGCAAGCACTCGCCCATTGTAATAATGTCGCACTAACACTATATTAGGAAATTTGGAAATTTTCAAATGGTTTGGGACTTTCCAATATGGTTAACATTTGGCCACATGGTCAAATCTAAACCCATTACTTAAGAGTGGAATCCACCTAGGGCCATAAGATATTTATATGATCTCCCTTATGATCATCGCTTTCACCTTGTTTGCCTCGGGAATACTAAAGGTGAGAAGTTCATGTGCGGCGTTCAACACTCCAGTGGCATGTGAGTTGTATGACATTCTTGGCATCAGAGCAATGTACCCTCTTGATCTGGGTTTACATAAAATTTGATTGATTAGGAGAGTGAAATATTGTATACATCTTGGCATATAATATTCAACCTTATTTTTTGGCATGTGCAATCAATTTGCAAAATTTGTATTAAAGGTTTGTTTCAATGGTGTATTGAATCAATATTCATTTCATTTTTAATTCTCATTAATTTTATTTACGATGGTATATTGAAACAATTGTTATTCAGTTTTTTTCCAATGGAGTATTGAAACAATTCTCATAAAGCGTAATACTTTGTTTTAGTAGCTTACACACAATGTCGACCATCCTCGCCATCCTATTGATCATCACCAGCATGCTCCTGGGAGTGACCATCGTCTGCGAATGCTTCGTCATGTTGTATCAACACGATCTACATATCTTATTGGGGGCTCAAGGCACCCACCAACTTCCTCCTGTTCCTACACGAGTCGCTATGTGATTTGCTTCTATAGAATCCATTTTCACACACTCCATCAGTTGGCTTCAATTTTTGCCTGTCAACAACTGTAATCCATTTCATATGGATATTCCCATCTACTGGCTTCATTTTTTTGCCATCTCATTTTTTTGTAATACTAATGTTTCCGGAGATGCACACTCCATGACGCGAATATAAATCTTGTAACTTAAAATGTATAACAAATGTTGATGCTTATAATTACGCATTTTGTCAAATTATTATTGTGTGAAGGTTGAAGTAATTGACATGGAATTGTAAATAATGCAATGCTATTATGATGCGACATATGTTTTGTGCATTATGTCAAATTATTATTCCAATTGTTGAAGTAATTAATGTGGTTGTGTTAAAATAATAGTTGCACAATTGTCATACTATGACGTAGAATTGTAAATAATGCAATGTTGTTATCACACAATTCACAAAACATGTGCAATTGAAGTAATTAACGTGGATGTGTAAATAATGCAATGCTATTAGCGTGCAAGTTGTGACATATGTTTAGCGTATTATGTCAAATTATTATTGTGCAATTGTTGAAGTAGTTAATATGGATGTGTTGAAATATGGGTTGCACAATTGTCATACTATGAAGTGGAATTGTAAATAATGCAATGCTATTATCACACAATTCATGAAAGATGTGCAGCAACACTAGGAGTGCAAAATAAGTTTCACCTACATATGCAAATACAAATGGCAACATACACTTCGACTCTCAAAGACTATCCTCACTACTATTGGTCGACAAACCCCAAAATGAAAGCTCCTGGTCCCTTGCATTTTGCAATTCCTCTTTGCACATCACCCAAGAAATGCAACCTCATTCTTGAGTAAGAGCCATTGTATTCTTGATGGCACACATTACATCTCTACCGTTTCTACCTAGCATCGTAACATTATTCTCCACATTTGTGACAACTTCAACCACATCCGTAGACTGCACTGTTGTCTCAACATGCAGATTAGCATGTGCTCGCAAGAGGGTGGCCACTCTCTTCGCACCGTCACCTCTCCACCATGGCATTGTTCTATTGGGATCTCCCACGAAGTGCCACAACATTCTCATCTCACTGAGCCTCAAAATTCTTGACGAGAGATATCACATCTCCAACGATTGCCAACTAGCATCGTAACGTAGTTCCGTACTATTGTTGATCCTTTGATCCTCTCTAGATCCATCGGGTGCTGTCAAATTGGGGATTACAATTAATTCAATAGCTTTCATAATCATTGACAAACTTTTGAACTCGTTGTAGCATTTTAGTCCTAACTTCCAACATGTGAGTAATTCATGCAAGCTTGCTAGAGACACACACACAGAGAGAGAGAGAGAGAGAGAGAGAGAGAGAGAGAGAGAGAGAGAGAGAAAGAGAGAGAGAGAGAGAGAAATCATCCAACTTTCTTGTCCCCTCCCAACGTAATTGGATGATTATGAACATGGTGATCTACCTATTAAAATAGTCGTGGGATGACAAATCGCCTTTTCCGACATTTTTCTCTCTCCCAAGTAAGCATTTATCTGCACCAAGATCATCTGCAACATTATGCTATATTGATGGATGTCGGTATTTCACACACTAGTGCAATAGCTAGCGTCACTTACAGAAGCACTTAAAAGTTGCAAGCCATTTTAATGCTCTTGAAGTTCCAACATGGAAACCATATACATTTGTAATACCATATAAATGCTTTAACATAACTTCCAAGTGGCATGATGTCAATCAACAAATTTTAAATGGCACAATTTTTTACAACCACGGTCAACAGTGTCAATACTATTTCAAGCTTGTGCAACTCTATACATCACAAGGCTCTTCATCATCATTGTCGCTAGAGCTGACCTCGGATTCGGCTTGCACTTGTCCAACAATGGGAGGATCATGCAATGGGCCTGGGAGATCACAATTTACCCACTTGGCTAGATCTCCATCGTTACTCTCTCCCTTATCATCATCCAACACTCTACCATTTACATAAAAATATAGCAATTTCTCTACTCTTTCTATCTTCAAGTGATTTCTTGTGACGAAATGTACAAACTTGTTATTACTCCAATTTCGTTCATTGGACGAATTGCTGCAAGGCTAAGATAGCACTTTCAAAGCTTAGGTTTGCAAAAGAGGTATTGATTCTCTACACTCTTCCCATCATCTCCATGCAGGCATCTCCTTTGTAAGGTCTTATAGTCTTGTATATGCAAACAACCCTTCCCTATTTTAAAAAGTGGATAATTCCTTGACTACAACAGCATAGATGTATCTTCAAAAAATCATCCCTAGAGATTATGCCAAGGCTGCATTACGTGTTCCAATGTTTTTGGACAATACTCTCACCATTGGGGATCTAAAAAATGACCAGCATAGTGAAGGTCATTGTGAGCATGATTCCACCGCTTTCAAAACATCTTCTGCAAAGTGACATGATGACTAGCACTATAGCCACCGACCTCACTTGTGGCTCTTCTATTTTCCTTCAATAGGTCTTGCTCAGCAATCCATCAAGCCATGTAAGCACAGCCCCAACTTGGACCTTTCACGTCTAGTTTTCGAATGGAAAACCGTACCGATCGCATTGCATCGGCCGCATCAGCTATTTTCTTCCAAAAGTCATCATTGTGACTGATTTGCTTCATCTCCGTGAACTCACCATCGGGCTTTTTGTGAAGTTGACTCAGCTATCCACTCGCTAGCTTCTACATTGAATAATGTCTCTATTACAACTCCTTGTAGCTTGAGCAAACATCCAACACTATATTGTTTGTTTGGAAACGGGTTTTGCTAGGTTTCAAAAACTCCAGTAGATGTTCAACAGGTAGGTGGTTTCTCAATATGCCCAATAGTCTCTCATGGTTAAGGAAGTACAACACCATTCTTTGTCCTTTATCTACAAAGGCTTTGAACCACGATGTGTCTGCTGGTTTATACCAATCCTCAAGCACAAGGTCAAGGCAAAGGCAAGAGCACAACAATGCCCAAATGGTTGGATATTTTTTATTTGTAAATATTCTTCTAGCTTTCCTGCAGTTTTTTACATTGTCAGTGATTATCTGAACAACATTATGGTGCACAACATCCAGAATTACTGGCTCTAATTGTTCACCAATGTATTCACCTATCTTGGGATTTTTAGAAAATAGAAAGAGTGAGTCATATCAAGAGGTGGGTCTCATGTCCATGTGTTCCAATAATGTAAGAGAGATCACATTCCAAGCATGTGGAAGGCATGTGGAGGAGTGTGGAAGAGTATGGAGTCGAGAGGAATCCATCTAGAATTTCAATGTAAAATAAGGAGGATGTGGACATATGGAAAAGAGAGGGTCCCTATGGGCTCCATGTGGGAAGACTCTTGACTATCTCAATATTTTAAGGCTCATGAGCATCTTTTGATGGGACACATGTCAAGAGTAGCCAAATAGGACATGGATGATGACACACATGCTTATTTGATTGATGGGGAAAGGAATCTATATGTAGCAATTGTAAATGGGTGAAGGAGGGTGACAAAATCTCTCGGGGGGTGCACTGTCACGTGCATTCAATGAGTATTAAAAAACCCCTCAACTAAACTTCCCCCCCCCAATAAAAACACCCCTCTTTACTTATGAACTCAGTGATTTTTTTTTCAAAGTTGGATTTAAAAACGCCTTTTGTTATTGTAATCCTATTAAAGTTTTTCAAAGAGTTGAATTAAAAAACCCCTTTTTTTGAATGCACGTGGTACACAAATTTTGTAAGGTGAACCCCCGAGCAAAATCTCTATAAATGGAGCCCTCCTCTCCCTTATTAGACATCTCTTTCACCATTAAGCCTCATGATGTTGTATCTCTAGTTTCCTCAAGCCTCTTCCGTGAGCCTTCTCTCTCCCTCTTGCAGATATCCTCTTATGTAGGCTCTTGAGTCCATATCTCTCTAGTGAACATTCTCTTTCTATGAGTAGCCTTAGAGCTCCCAGTGCTCTTATCTGTATGAAATCTCTTCTTCTCCCTTCTATTTGTAGTGTTTTGAGTTGCATTCGAGTAGAGTATCACTCTATTGGCAATGAAGGTCACTTCAACTTATCTCTCTTGGGTGTCTCTCCCCTTTTCCCATTGCTTCGATCTTTTCTCTCTTCCAAAGTCTTCAAAAGTACTCTCTATTCAACCGCTCATTGTGCATATATGGTTTATTTGTTTCCTAAGCCATTAAGGAAGCTCTTTCTTCTCTCCTAGGTGACATCTATGGGACTTGGATTATTAATAAGTCTGAGCATGGAGGGATTATTCTCCCAAGTCAGCATCAATAGGAGGAGTAGGTGTATTTCATGACTAGTTGACCCCCTATCAGTGTTTTTCTCATAACATTTTGCAATCCAATTTTGACAAAACTTATATCAGCACAATGTTGTCTTTAGGACATCATGTTATATATTTGGTTTTTGTATCAAATGTGAAACCAAAAAGTTATGTGTCTCTATGTGTGACTATTTATTTTTAAGATAGTGTTTATCACACTATTCAAAAAATTTAGAGTTTCTCACTTCATTTGGACTTTTTTTTTTAAGTGGTCACCTCTGCTCAATATCAAATAGTAGACTCATAAATTCGGTATTTTGGGAACACTAGATGTGTAAGTTTCACATAATAAACCTAAACATTCCCCAAGGTTATAAGTGGTTATTGGGAATTGTGTTATCAAGGGCTTGTCCTATGATCATGTGTGTGTGTGTGTGTGTGTGTGTGTTTGTGTGTGTCTACTTCCTTCCACTTCAATTCTGGCCTATGGTCATAAGTGCTATGATGTGTCTAGACTATGAAATTAGTGATGATGTAAAGAAAAGGCCCCCACATGGGGAGGTGCCTTAGACTTAGGAGTCCCTATGATGTAGGGCTGATTGCCTATGATGTAGAAGAGGTGCCTATGATCTCGGCCACCCTCTCTCCCACTCTATAAAAGAGAGGATTTCCTCTAACTAATGGAACATTTTGCACTTGGTTCCCACACTCTTCCATGATGTCCATCTTCTATCCCACTCCCCAACATGTGGTATCAGAGTGGTTTCATGCTCCATGAGCCTAGCCTAGCTCCAGCAACCTAGATTCCAAGATTCTTTCATCTTCTTCTCACCTATTCGCAACAACACAAAGCAACTATAGACGCGCTTGGTAGATGCGCAAAATAACGGGTGCGTCTATAGGCATTGCTTGAATAGAGAAATTACGAGCACGTCTAATCACGCATCTAACAACTCATCTATTTGCGCGTGTATTAACACGTCTATTTACATGTCTACACTGAGAAAATACGGGCCCGGTCTAACATTGCATTTATCAGCGCGTCTATTTGTGCGTGTATTAGCATGTCTATTAGTGCATTTACACTAGGAATTAGATGCGTATTTAGATGCAAAATAGAGAATACAAAAAGTGAGATTTTGGTGTACATCATTGCTTTCCAAACATTGCCCATGATTACCAAAGCACATAATTTTAACAAAAACATCAATGCTTTTTTGCAAGCCCACATATACAAGAATTAAGTGAGGTGAGGAGAATGAGACAATATGTAAAATAGTTTTGCCAATATCAATGATGGGCTACGGTTCAATCTCATCCTCAATGAGATCAACCCTTGCCAAACTATCTACTTCAAAATCCAAACAAGTGTTTAGATCTACAAATACATTCAACCCACTACTACTTGTGCTACTCATGTGCTCATCGAAATCAGCATCACCAATGGTAGGCTCATCCTCACGGGTAATGGCCTCAATATCTGTATCTCCTATCTCATGATCATCCTCCTCTCTCATATCACAGTCATCATCACGTCCATGGCCATGATCATCCTCCATACGCTCCATATTAGTAAATGTACTATACATCACTTTGGAATGTGGCATAATAGGTATGACATGCCACCATCTATTATTATCCACCATTGGTTGATAGACAACCTAATTCAAACACAAATACAATCATGTTATTTTCCTTGCATCAAATATTTAAAAGCGAGTATTTTTATATGTGTGCATAATACCTATTCACATTGTTGCGGTAGTACTAGTGTGTCCTTCCTACTTTGCCAAAACTTTGTGGAGTCAATAGTTACAAAGCCACTTGCATGGCGTTTGATTGTTACATTAGGGCCTCTTTCCACCACGTCCTTAAACCACTTTACATCCAAAACATACACAGAGAAGCGTCGAAATTCAAGCTTAATAATATCTTGGATTATGCCACAATAATCATCCATGGCTCCATTGGCTCCCTCAAAGCTAGCAATGACGCCGCAATCTTGTGTGTTTCTCTTATCATCAATCCGTTGTGTTCGAAAATGCTTGCCCTCACACCATATAGCATTGAACATAGTGCACTACACCAAGAAAAAATCAATTAAATAAGCAATCTAAATTATTGAAAGCTCCTAACTTATGCATAACATTCTATATACCGACCTTGCTCATGCATCCCCTAGCATACTCCCATTCTTCCATTGTGATATGCATCCCCTCATCTTTCTCTACTTTCTCCATTTCATCAAGTAGCCAATCCACATGAATATCCTTTGGAAGTGCTCTTAGATACTAAGGGTATGGCACACGAGATCCGTGGTGTGTACGAAAGAGGGCCCTTTCTTCTTGCCTTCTTGCCTTTGCATCCTCGTATCTTGTCACCCATCTTTTCATCACATCACTATTAAGCACGCAATAGAGGTTGATACTATTATGCAACTCCGTGTCTATTACTTTGTTGCGTCCTTTCCATTGAGGCACCAAATGCACTATAAGATGTAGTTGGCTTGTGAGAATAGAACGTGGAAATGTCTCCTCCACTAAACAAACCACCTCCACTGACATAACTCGAGCATTCTCAAGCATGGTGGGATCTATTTCCTTTGAGCTCACATACCTTGAACTTGAAAAAGTACACCATATTAGTAATATGAACACCTTGCATGGAGCATTGATACGCATCATATTTTGTATCATGTAAAGTACCTCACAAGCTCGCCCATCTTGTAAATACAATCTTTCACGTCCTTCGATGCACTACGTGAAATGCTAGTAGGTAGTATGAACTGAATCCATGAGGAGGTGGTTGATTAGTTGCTTATAATTATTCACTCACAAATTTGAAAGGAAAAAGATATTATGCACATAAAATACTTACTTGGAGCATCTTGTGCCAATCATGAGATTTCAAGCCATATAATTGCTCTACACCTCTTCTCTTGCTCTTTGTAAAGGCTCCCTTCAAACACCTCATGCATTCAGTGGGAGTACGAATTGTAGTGATAGCGTGCTTCACTGCCGCCATCTCTAGCTTTGATAACCTCTACGGTGCACGAGGTAAAAAAACATGCCCATTTGGTCTCTCTTGTGGCCAAGCTTCACGCATCCTTCCTGTGGTATGTAGATCCTCCCTTATGCCTATGGAATCTCGTGTCCCATTCAAATGCTCCCAAATGGTAGATGCCACATTCTTGAAGATATGCATGGGATCAAGCAGGTGATTGATCTTGAGGTGGGACCAATATGGTAAACGATAAAAGATGGAGTATCTAAACAAAATAAAGTGTTAGTGGGCAATCTTTATTTCCAGCCAATATATCACACAATAGTTACAAACCCTTACCAGCTCATGCCAAGTGGTGGAGGAGTCATGGAACCATCCCAAATTCTCATCGAATCTCCCGCGGTGAGTGATTGTGGGCAGACTTCATTCCAAGGGGCAACATATCTAGGATGATCAGGTGGGAGAAATCGATGGTGATTCTCATAGATGACCTTATTCAATGCATCTGCCCGTGAGGCAACTAGCGAAGGACCACAAACAAGACATGCATGGTAACCCGATGTAGTGAGACCTAAACAATAGACACAATTAAGAGTTAAAGGTGGGTTTAAAGTGCCACATCCTTTGCCTATTCATAATTAGAAGTGCAATGCTTACCTGAACACTCGCCATAGCCTGGGAAGTCATGCATCATCCACATCAAGACTGCTTTGCAATTGAAGTCTCGTGATGAGGGAGGCCTGCTCACATCATGCACCTCGATACCTCTCCAAAGTATCTCTAGCTCGTCAATCAAAGGCTCCAAATAAACATCAGGATTTTTGACTTTATGTTTCCCTGGAATTAGAAGGGACAGCATAACATGTCCTTTCTTAATAGCCATAGAGGGTGGAAGATTATAATTCACCAATATCACTTGCCATACACTATAAGAGGTGCTTTTGAGACCAAATGGGTTCACACCGTCCATACCCAATCCAAGTCTCAAGCTCCTAGGTTCTTCCTTGAAGCTTGGCCATGTGTCTTCAATATGCTTCCATGCAGGAGAGTCTGCGGGAGTTCTCCACTTGCCATCAGTTGATCGATGGGAAGAATGCCATGACATGAGCTCTGCAATGGATTTGCACTTGAACATATGTTGGATGCGAGGGATTATGGGAAAATGTCGCAGAACCTTATGAGGCACGTCCAAAGTTTTGAGAGCTGCTCAAAACGCAATCGTTGACATGCATGGATGCCCTTGTAATCTAATGCTCCAAGAGAGGTCACATGTTGCCTTGCCATATCTCTTGAGGTCGGTAATTTATTCTCCCTTGGAAGCATTTTACACAATAGCCTACATGTGAAGACCATAAACGAGGAAAAGCATTCGAGTAATTGACCCACTAGCATAATTCACCATATTGTAAGTGATGAGCTTGGATGTGATATGATCAAGATGATATGTTGTGGTACCAAGATAAAGCTTCGAACACTTGAAGAAGATTATGGAGAACAATAAGTTCACGGGTCATGAAAAAAGGGATATTATGGAATGTGGCAAATGGTAAAGAAAAGAAGCCAAGGGAAGTAAAATGGATACTCAAATATGAAAAGGCCCTTTCTATCATAGCATTAGGACTTAGTGACTCATACATTCATCACATTGATGGGTGTGAGACTTCACATGAAGTTTGGGTGCAACTTGAAAAGGTATTTAGTGCACAAGTTTTACTCAAAAGTTTTGTAGATGAAGAGTATAGCAACACTTTTACATCCAACTTGGTTGATATTGAAGCTTCTCTTTTGTAAGAAGAGAGAAATGGATCCTACTACAACTCCAAAGAAAGTGAAGCATATCTTGTGGAGAAGGGAACTTACATCAACAATAAAGAAAATAGAGAATGCCATCATCAAATGAAGTCACAAACTTTGTGGTAGAAAAAAATAAAGATTTTATCTTTTGAGATTTTTATCATCACTTGGTCATAAATTCAACTTTGAGGTTCTCTGCCTGGAGTAGTACTCCAAAAACAATGTTATGTGTTTTAGTCCTTATCGTCTTTGTAAATCACCTCTCGTCACCATATGATGTAGGCCATGTAATATGTGTTTATCTCCATGTTACCTCTTGCCTAAGTAGAAAAATTTGAATTCGTGATTCAAAAAATGTAGTAAATCCGGACGAATGATTTGAAGGGAGGAAAAAATTGAGCAAAAAAGCGCTAACACATCACGTTTTTTCCATAAATCGACACGTCATCCATTAATATTCGTATGAATAACTTTTATTTGTACAAATAACTTATCCATATGAATAAAACTATATTAGGACAATTATGTGACTCTTTTCCTGTACTTAAGCTCACAATTTGCCAGTTTATCTTATCCCATGCTTGGTTCCCTAGCCGAGCATAAGAGATCAAACAAGGAAAAGAAAGAAAGAAGGCCCTCCAAGGTTGCAAAAGTAATCTAGAAGGTCTGAACTAAGATGGAATTTGTTTATGGGAGTTCTAAGATCTCTTTGTTGAGTTCCTTAGATCTCTTGTGAGAAATGTGGTTTTGGTCTTTGTGTCTTTGTTTGTGGGAGTCCTAGGTCCTCTTTGTTGAGTGCCTTCGATCTCTTGTGACAAATGTGCTTTTGATCTTTGTTTGTGTTTATGGAATTTATTTGTGGGAGTTTTAGGTTCTCCTTATTGAGTTCCTTAGATCTCTTGTGAGAAATGTGATTTTGTTTTGTGTTTGTCTATGATGCGAGTAAATTTGTTTCTTTGTGCCTTAGTTTAATAGAACACCTAGAGTCTCATTCTCACACTTTCTCTTAAATGAATATTTAATTTTCTTTCAATAGAATATGAAAGAATACAAAGAGTTTCTTTTGTGTGTTTATGATTTTAGAGTTTTAAAGGTTATTAGAATATTTGTCTCATTCTTACACTTTCATTTGAATAGATATTTAATATTGTTTCAATAGAATGTGACTGAATGATTTACAATTTGAGTATATTCTTTCAATAGAATATGAATCCATGTCTCTCAATTTCTATTACTCATTCTTACACTTTCTTTTAAATGAATACTTTATATTCTTTTAAAATAATGTGTCTGAATTTTGAAAAAATTTGCATTTACTCATTCTTGCACTTTTTTTTTAAATAATATTTTATATTCTTTTAAAAGAATTTTAAAAAATAAAATATCATATTCCAGTAAGGATATAATCTTATGTGAATGAAATATAATTATTGATGAATGAAAATAATCTTACTTTTGGATAATGGTATTTGAATGAATGATAATTAATATATTAAATTCTTGAAACTGATAGTTAAAGTATATTTGTTGCTTTTGACATAACATGTATTGCAGTATGTTTCTTTTGCATACACAAATTAATATTTTTGGATTATGTTTTTTTTTGCAACTTCAAAAGCATGGTGCATGGCAAGATTTGGTCATATGTGACAGCGATAAGAAAGGTGCATATCTTGGTCTCCTTCATGCAGTGTAAATATTGTGGACACAAGTTCACGGCAGTTCTACTTGCATCAAGCAACATTTTCTTAGAATTGGCAATGATGTTGAAGCTTGCTCATGCACTCTGTCTGATGTTCTTCCATTATGCAAATCGTATTTAGAGAAAGTGAAAAAAGTGGTTAATCCGGCCTTGATAAGGAATCATCCGAGTTCTAGAGTGAGTACTAAGGTTGATGAGACCATTGAAGGAGAAGCACCGATAAATGTGAGGGGTGTATGATATTTGCACTAACGCTGCCATCTAGATCATCAACAATGCTTGAAAAAAGTTCTTCATCATCTGGGAGTATATTCCCAATAGCTTGAAATTCCCGCTCTGTAAGTTGATCAAACCGGTGATTTGTGTCTAGATCAATATTTGGGAAAACCTCAGCAGTAATTGGATCTGTGTTTGAAATCATTACTGCAAAAACCATAAAATTAACAGGTTAATTACAAGTTCAACCTAAACAAGAAACAGAAAAGGAGATACATAAGACTTGGGACTAGTTCTTGAAAACTCCCCTATGAAAACTTGTGTGAATAGATTCGTAGACTACCCCACAATTTTTACTTGTGTTTAGATAGAAAGACAAAGCACAGAGAGACAGAGAGAGAGAGAGAGAGGGGGGGGGGGAGAAGGGGGGGGGGGAGTTTGAATTATTACCCTTGAGAACTCATAGGGCTTTTCGGCATTTTATAGACACTAATAAATCTCTCTCCACCCGTCTATCGTAAGCCTCTAAGTGAAGGTGATGTAAGTTGCTAGCAAGCGGGTTGCAGGTGAGTTTTGACATGACTCATGTCAATCAGATAAAGAAGGGAAAAAGGGGAGAATAATCATCTATGGAGGATGGTTTTCTTCGACAAAAAGTGCATGAAGAGAACTTAAGTTGGACAGAAGCATTTGTAAAAAATGGTATATCATTCAATGTCATGAGAGATAAGACATTTTGTAATGCCTTGAAGTCATGTGCTAGACCAGGATTTGTTTTGCCAGATTATAATAAAATGCATACGGATCATCTTGATAGAGTTAAGCAGATTGTGGCAGATTGCTTAAAGAAAAAGATATTGGATTTTATTCCTACATATGGGTATACTCTTTCTTTTGATGGATGGACTAGCAAGGATGCCAGACCCTTGATAAATGTAATGTGCATTACTCCCAAAAAGGGAACAATGTTTTTGGAGAGTATTGATATGTCTCTAAAAGAAAAAACTTCAGCATACATTGTAAAAATATATGAAAGAACAATTCATAAAGTTGGTGGGGCAGTGTAATAGATAATGCATCAAATTATAAGACCATGGGTGAGATGATCATGTCAGGAATTACAAGGTAAAGGTTCAAACATTAGATGCTCAATTGGGAGAGAGCACTATAAATACAATTCACTTACAGATGCAAAACACAACTATGAAGGATGAGATCAAGAAGTTAGGAAAAACATTATCATTCATGAAGGACACTCCAATGGGTCAAAGACTACATAAGAGGAAATTGTGTCCAATGGATGAAATATCCAAGAAAAGTCGTCATTGGAAGCATCGAGTGAGAGCTTGTAGGAGTGTTTTAGAACTCATGTCTATCCATGATGAACACTATGGTGCTATGGGTGAAGTGTTTACAAAAAAAATATTGGAGTCTATTATACAACATCCAAAATTCAAAAGTCTAAAACTAGAGATAACATTTGAGTCAATGAACAAAGTTGTGGAGCCTTTCAATGCAACTAGTGCACAGGGAGTTTGTGATACTACAAGGATAAGTACAAGGGCATATCGGCTCATATTTAAGAGCCTAAAAATAGCATGTCTTTTTGTGGGAGCAAAAGTTAAAGCCCTGCTTCCTATACCGACTGACATTGATAAGGCTAGGCATGCACTCAATTTGGGCGTACTTGATTTAGTCGGTGAGCCTTAGCATTTATGTAGTACACTAACTTTGAAAACAAAGGCTGGAGAGACTAAATATTTGGAATTGATAGTAAACAATAACTTTCTTATGGATGTTCGAAGAGTTCTGCAAGCCATGGTGAAGTTTTATGATATGCCTATGGAGGGAATGCAATGGTATTTTAAAGATTGTACTAAAGCTTGATGAAAGTGAGGTGGTCAAAGGTACAAAATTATAAAGAGTTAGTTTGACAATGATGAATAGAATACTAGACCTTGAAGTTGATCTTGATGATGCAAGACAGTTCAATGTGCAATTAGAACAGGAGATTTGGTTGTTGGCTGCCTTTGAGGTATGATGGAAATTTGAATTTTAATGCAATAATGCAAAAAGACTTAGAATATTTTGAAATAACATGTGAGCTTTTTTTGCAGGTGCCGAAAGAGTCACATTCAATTTTGAAGTGGTTTTTTGTCCAAACCGATGTCCCAAGTGTGATCAAAGGTCATAAAAATGGTGAGCTACTTGAAGTTGAGGGCTATGGATCCTACCATGTAGAATGGCACCTAGCTGTTGCTGACATCAAGATTATTAAATGTATCTTTAATGTGGCACATGGAGCAAATACAAGCCATCCTTGTCCATTGTGCATGAAAACGAGAGTACCTGCAAAGGGTGGTAAAAAGAATCAAAGGCAATCAGCCACTGAACTTGCAAAGATAGCTCAAAATAAGGCACCAGATAGGGATGCTCCAGGGAATTCTTGCAGAGATAGATAAAAATAAGGCACTAGATAGGGATGCTCCATCATGCACCCCAATTCTTGAAATTCCTCTTGAGTGAGTACACATTTGTGCGCTTCATGCTATTGTGAGAATAATTGAAAAGTTGGTGCATCTATACATCATTGATGCATAGAATTGAAAAGAATTGAAAAGGTTCTTTTAGATATGGAACTACACTCTTTGGCAAGTAAAGATTACAAAAGGTGAGAAAAGATCTGGAAAAACAAGGAATGTTCCTTGTAAGCCAAGCTTTGGTGGTGTCAAGGCTTCAAAATTCCTTTCTACAAAGAAGAAGAATGACAAGCTCAAATGTTCTAATGAGTTTGATGTATGGAGAAAGTTACACAATGCATGTTTTGAATGAGGGGGGAAGGGACAAAAAAAACTAGAAAAGGCACGAGTGTGCTTAGCTCTTGATAGCTTGGTACCTTTACTACAAAAGAAAAGATTTGAAGAAGATGATGCACAGTGTTTCATCAATGCTATGAATGACTTTAGCCAGAATATGGAGATAGCTTGGGGACAGAATCATTTCACACAGTACATGGTAATCTTTAACTTGGACATTGAGATGTGCATATTGAATGGTACTATATTTACTCATTTGTTTTTCTATTTGGCAGCACATTTTATATGCTTATGCACCATACATGGCATGGAATTATGGAAGCATCGGAGTGTGGTCCACTCAGGGCGGCATGGAAAGATCACATTGGCAAGCACATTGTGCATATAATAGAGTGACCCAACACGAGGGTGGTAGAACTAAGTCAAGCCCAATGGTTCAATTTGTTCAATGGTGCGTATCAAAATAAGAGCAGTTGCAACACTAGTATTCAAAGAGTCCTTAGTGTCCCATGAGTGCAAGATGTTAACGCGGAATGTCGAAGAAGAATATACAACTCATCGAATGCAAGACAGAATCATGCAAGGTGGCATGCAACCCATCATAGACAAGGGCTCATATGGGTGGAGACAGATGAAAATGATGGTGTAGACTCTTCCAATGTGGATGCCCATGCATAAGTTTCAAAATTTCTTTGTAATTTTAGTTATGGGATTTGCAGAAAAGTTAATGTATAATGGACATGAGTTGTAGTATAAATGAGAAAATTTCTGTTATTGGATGTTAATTATAAGTATTTAGCTCAAGGTTGCACTAATTTTACTTTTTTTAGGGTTTTTATTAAAACAAGTATTTTTAAAAATTAGGGTTTTGGGCCCTATATAAAAGAATCCGCCCTCATTTTCATTTCATTGTTTAAAGAGCTCTCCACTCCCACACCACCTCCCACTTGCCCCTGACATTTCCACCCTATCTCTCACACCCTCACCCTTTCTCTCGCACACTATCTCCATCCCCCATGGCCAGGCCCAAGATCAAGGCACCACGGAGATTGGCAAAGCCAGACCCACCTCCAGACTCAGAGATAGAGAGTGATAGACTCCCCCCCTCTCCCCCCGATGATCTCCGTGGAAGGGAGAAACTGCCAATCTAGAAGCAGACAGGGAGCAAGAGGGACAGAGGAAGGCACAAGAAGATGACTTAGAGAGCACAGAGGAGGAATGTGAGGAAGAGGAACAATGAAGGATAGAGCAGAGGACCAAGGTAAGAACAGACAATCAGGGTCCATGCCAATATGGGAGAGGTGTCCAAGCTCCAAGTGCAGGTCGAAGAGGCCCTCAACATCTAGGAAGAGACCCTCCACATCAAGGCAAAGAGGTCCTCCTCTAGTGAGGCAGTACAGATTCAAGCCAGGGATAGTGGCACTTCGGGAGATCAGAAAGTTTCAGAAGTCCATTGATCTGCTCATCCCCATGTCCAGCTTTGTAAGGGTGGTACGCAAGGTCATGCAAGACCTCAACCTTAGCCTTACATCTTGGTTTTATAGGCACGGAGTTGTAGAGGCTCCCTGGCATATTTCTAGAGATGCCTTGTTTGCCATGCAACATGCAGCGAAGGCCTACCTAGTAGACCTCATGGATGACACATAGCTAGCTGCCATCCATAGAAAAAGGGTCACGGTGACCGCCGCAAATATGCAATTTATTGTACGTCTTAGGAAGCTGAAGAGCACTTAGGGATTTTGTATGCTCCACCTTGTACTTTGCCTATGGGCATTGGGAGAGTCTACACCATCATTTTCATTTGTCTCCACCCATATGCGCCCTTGTCTATGACGGGTTGCATGCCAACTTGCATGATTTTGTCTTGCATTCGATGAGTTGTATATTCTTCTTCGACGTTCCGCGTTAACATCTTGCATTGCATGGGACACTAAGGACTCTTTGAATGCTAGTTTTGCAGCTGCTCTTATTTCGATAAGCCTATACCACCATTGAACCAATTTAACCATTGGGCTTGACTTAGTTCTACCACCCCTGTGTTGGTCACTCTATTATATGCACAATGTGCTTGCCAATGCGATCTTTCCATGCCCTGAGTGGACCACACTCTGATGCTTCCATAATTCCATGCCATGTATGGTGCATGAGCATATAATATGTGCTGCCAAATAGAAAAACAAATCAGTAAATATAGGACCATTCAATATGCACATCTCAATGTCCAAAAGTTAGAGATTACCATGTACTGTGTGAAATGATTCTTTCCCCAAGCTATCTCCATATTTTGGCTAAAGTCATTCACAGCATTGATGAAACACTGTGCATCATCTTCTTCGAATCTTTTCTTTTGTAGTAAAGGTACCAAGCTATCAAGAGCTAACCATACTTGTGCCTTTTCTAGTCTTTTTTGTCCCTTCCCCCCTCGTTCACAACAGGCATTGTGTAACTTTCTCCATACATCAAACTCATTAGCACGTTTGAGCTTGTCATTCTTCTTCTTTGCAGAAAGGAATTTTAAAGCCTTGACACCACCAAAGCTTGGCTTACAAAGAACGTTGCCTATTTTTCCAGATCTTTTCTCATCCTTTGTAATCTTTACTTGGCTAGAGTGTAGTCCCATATCTGAAAGAACCTTTTCAATTCTTGCAATCATCCTCTTACTCTCTTGTTGGGGCTTCAAGTTATATGCATCAATGATGTATAGATGCACCAACTTTTCAATTATTCTCACAATAGCATGAAGCATACAAATGTGTGCTTGCTCAAGAGGAATTTCAAGAATTGGGCTCCATGATGGATCTTTCCCTAGAGCATCCCTATCTGGTGCTTAGTTTGATCTATCTCTGCAAGTTCAGAGGCCCATTGGTTTTGGTTCTTTTTACCACCCTTTGCAGGTATTCTCATTTGCATGCACAGTGGACAAGGATGGTTTGTATTTGCTCCATGTGCCACATTAAACATACATTTAATAGTCTTGAGGTCAGCAGCAACAACTAGATGCCATTCTACATGGTAGGATCCATAGCCCTCAACTTCAAGTAGCTCACCATTGTTATGACTTTTGATCACACTTAGGATATTGGTTCGGTCAAAAAACCACTTCAAAATTGAATGTGACTCTTTTGACACCTGCAAAAAAAACTCACATGTTATTTCAAAATATTCTAAGTCTTTTTGCATTATTGCATTAAAATACAATTTTCCATCATACCTCAAAGGCAGCCAACCACCAAATCTCCTGTTCTGATTGCACACTGAACTGTCTTGCATCATCAAGCTCAACTTCAAGGACCAGTACTCTATTCATCGTTGTCAAACTAACTCTTTACAATTTTTGAATTTTGACCACCTCACTTTCACCAAGCTTTAGTACAATCTTCAGAGTACCATTGCATTCTTCCATAGGCATATCATAAATCTTCACCATGGCTTGCAGAACTCTTTGAACATCCATCACAAAGTTATTATTGACTGTCAATTCCAATTCTTTAGTCTGTCCAACCTTTGTTTTTAAAGTTAGTGTACTACATACATGTCAGGGCTCACCGACTAAATCAAGTACACCCAAATTCAGTGCATGCCTGGCCTTATCAACATCAGTCGAATTAGGAAGTGGGGCTTTAACTTTTGCTCCCACACTAAAACATGCTGTTTTTAAGCTCTTAAATATGAGCCGATATGCCCTTGTACTTATCCCTACAGTATCATGAACTCCCTATGCACTAGTTGCATTGAAATGCTCCATAACTTTGTTCATTGACTCAGATGTTATCTTTGATTTTAGGCTTTTGAATTTTGGATGTTGTACAACAAACTCCATATTTTTTTGGTAAACACTTCACCCATAGCACCATAGTGTTCATCATGGATAGACATGAGTTCTGAAACACTCCTACAAGCTCTCACTCGACGCTTCTAGTGACCACTTTTCTTGGATATTTCATCCATTGGATGCAATTTCCTCTTATGTAGTCTTGGACCCATTGGAGTATCCTTCATGAATGATAATGTTTTCTCTAACTTCTTGATCTCATCCTTCAGAGCTATGTTTTGCATCTATAAGTGAATTGCATTTATAGTGCTCTCTCCCAATTGAGCATCTAATGTTTGAACCTTTACCTATGATTCTTGATTTTTCTTCTCTATGCCATTATATGCAAACATTTGAACACTTGTAGCTTGCATAGATGATACCAAATGTTGATTCCAAGCCTCCAACATTGCGATCCTTTTGTCTCTTTCATTAAGCAAAGATTGATATTGGCTGTGAAGGCTACTTGCTCCATGACAAATCAACCTTCGACAATATCCTAACAAACCATTCTCACCCTTACATAGGAACTTTATTAAGCTGGTCAATCTATGGAATTGAGGAGTATGACAAGTTTGTAGATGTACTGGATATATTTTCCCATCTAACCACAAATCCATATGTGCTTTTCCTTGATTTTGAAGAGCTACTAAATCACTTTCACTTGCTAAGAGGATTCATTCCTCTATAAAAATGGTGCATTCTCTACATCTATTTGAAAATGGATATCCACCTTTTTTTTATTCTGAGCAGTTTGCATGATTTCATGCACTTTCCACCTAATATAATATAACATTGACATCAATAAATAATATACAAACATGACATGTTTCAGAAAAGTATCAAACCAAGCATAAATGAAAACCCCAATTGCATGCAAAATCTAACGATTGAAATCTATAAATTCAAAAAAACATTTACTTATCATCAAACACTATTAAACTATGTGAAAGAACAATACCTCATAGGGATCTTTGAAGAAAAAACGTGATCAAACTTGTCCTCCTCAATGGTCCCTCTTGTAATCCAGGATGCTGAAATTGATGGATTTTTCTCCAATACTAATTATATGCTTCCAAACAACTCCAAATCTATTTCTAACCATATCTTGTAAAAAAACTCAGTAGTCAGAGTGTAACAAAAAAATCTTTCTTCCTCTTTAAATCATGTATTAAAAGAAAACAACAAAATTACCAAAACAAACTACAAATTAACTGCTTCTTCAAAGTTGCATCATAAAATCTCATTATTTTCATTGTCTTGCATTGTTCTAAAGGTTTTCTCACTTGAATCTCCATGCAAGTTGCCATGATAGACCCTGATTTGAGTTGAAAACTAAAAACATTCTAAAACTACATGAATGAATAGTACCTGATTCTTGGAGCAAGATTCTTTGAAAAAAAAATGCGATTAAACTTGTCCCTCCCAGTGGTCCCAAATGTGTTCCAGGATTGATGAAGTTGATGGTTCTTTCTTCAAAACAAATTATATGCTTCCAAACATCTCGAAATCTATTTCAAGCAATATTCTATAGAAAACCATTAATAGTAAGAGTGAAAGAGACTCGTTTCTCATGGAATTTCTTACAAAACAAACAAATTTTTCAACGTTTTCAAACCATGAAATAAAACAAAACAACACAACTACACAAAATGGACTACGAAATAACTATCTCTTCAAAGTTACATCATTAACAAACAAATCTCATCATAATCACTATGTTGCATTGTTCCAAAGATTATCTCACCTGAACCTCCATACAAGTGTCTGGATGGACTCCAAACCTTCACAAATGGTTCGAAATCATGCACCCTTACAGATTGCAGTAGGGAAAGTAACTAGTATTGAGACATGGGCAAAAGAAAGATTGATTCTCATGCATCAGCAACTGCAATGCCTGAAAGTCAATCTTCTTTTATCCTTTCTCTAAGAATCTCATCCAGTAGCTCCTTCTAAGCTCCAAACACCTTGCATCGTTCATGGCTCGCTTAGAACATTGATTGCCTTGTCTTCCTGAATGAAATGATTTCAGATCGTTGGAGAATCTCAGATGAGAGAGAAAGTGGTGAGATTTGAAGGAGAAGTGCCCAAAATAGAGAAAGAAGAAGGTAGGTTAAATCTCATTCAAAAATCTTGAACATTTTGAAAGAATGAGAGTGAAATGGGAGGGAAATACCGGTAGAGAAGAGAAGTGACGATATTTTGGCATGAGAGTCCATCCCATGAGAGGGAGAATAGAGAAAGAGGCTTCCCGCTTAGGAGCCAGCAAGAAATTTATAGGGTCAAATGGATACACCATTTGATTAAATAATGTATTTAAAGGTGGTGTAAAGATATACCATTTTCCAAGAACAAGGCATACAATATATTATCCTATGCTTCTAAATCTTGTTTAGACTCATCAGATTTTGGTATTGCATTTTCACTTGATAGGTTAAGCTGCTACATACTTATTTGTAAATGATAACATTTGTAAAATATCTCCCACTCTAAAATCCAAAGATATGCACTTTGTATTCCTGATGACATGTGTTGGATAAGTCTCATCTTTGTCCCATGCAATAAATGCTTTGTTGGAAGTATTATAGGGCATAACATCTCCAAGGATTTCCATATCCCCACACTTATGCTTTAGCTCAACATGTACACTAAGAATCCTTGATACGATAACCGCCACCTTATCTTCGCCAAGTCTTCTAAAGTGACAAATAGAATTTGGATCACTTTCATAGATTGTAGCAAATGCAACTGCTTCTCTTTTGAAACATAAAATCACCTCCATCCCCGGAATAAATTTTGTAGCCATCTCCTTTGTGAGTTTCCTTTGCAAACAAGCTGTAACAACCATTATAAAGAACATTAGTCTCTTCTCAATAATCTACTTTATTAATGATTTAAAAATCCAGAACTTGTTTGAAAATTTAATTAGACACTAACCAATAACAACCGTAAACCAATAACAACCCTAAACCCTAAACCGTAAACCAAAACAACCCTAAACCCTAACCAATAACAATCCTAAACCCTATCTCTGAAACCCTAAACCCTAAACCCTAAACCCTAACCCCCAAACCCTAAACCCTAAACCCTAACCCCCAAACCCCAAACCCTAACTCCCAAACCCTAAACCCTAAACCCCAAACCCTAAACCCTAACTCCTAAACCCTAAACCCTAACTCCCAAACCCTAAACCCTTAACCCTTAACCTTAACCCCCAAACCCTAAACCCTAAACCTTGACCCCCTAACCCTAAACCCTAACTCCCAAACCCTAAACCCTAAACCCTAACTCCTAAACCCTAACCCCTAAACCCTTAACCCTAACCCCCAAACCCTAAACTCTAAACCCTAACTCCTAAACCCTAAACCCTAAACCCTTAACCCTAACCCCCAAACCCTAAACTCTAAACCCTAACCCCCAAACCCTATACCCTAACTCCCAAACCCTAAACCCTAACTCCCAAACCCTAAACCCTAAACCCTAAACCCTAAACCCCAAACCCTAAACCCTAAACCTTAAACTCTAACTCCCAAACCCTAAACCCTAGTCCCTAAACCCTAAACCCTAACTCCTAAACCCTTAACCCTAAACCCTAACTCCCAAACCCTAAACCCTAAACCCTAACTCCCAAACCCTAAACCCTAAACCCTAAACCTTAAACTCTAACTCCCAAACCCTAAACCCTAACCCCCAAACCCTAAACCCTAAACCCTAACCCCCAAACCCTAAACCCTAAACCCTAAATCCTAAACCCTAAACCCTAAACCCTAAGCCCTAACCCCCAAACCCTAAACCCTAAACCACCAAACTCTAAACCCTAACCCCCAAACCCTAACCCTCAAACCTTGAACCCTAAACCCTAAACCCTAAACCCTAACTCACCAAACCCCAAATCCTAAACCCAAACCACGAAATCCTAAACCTTAAATCCTATGAGTGTTTTCAAGTAATATCATTTATTTAAGTAATAGTTTTAATTAGAATTCATAAGTAATAGTGGAATTCATAGTTGGGAGGGTGGTAGTGGGAGAAAGGGAGAGTGGGAAAGTGGAGAAAGGGAGTGTGGGAGGGTGGTAGTGGGAGAAAGGGAGAGTGGGAGAGGGAGTGGGAAGGGGGCAGTGGGGGTGGGGGGTGGGGGTGGGGGTGGGGTGGGAGGATGGGAGAGGGAGTGGGAATGGGGGAGGTGGGGGTGGGGGTGGGGGTGGGAGAATGGGAGTGGGAGTGGGAGATGGAGTGGGAATGGGGGAGGTGGGGGTGGGGGTGGGAGAATGGGAGTGGGAGCGGGAGAGGGAGTGGGAATGGGGGAGGTGGGGGTGGGGTGAGGGTGGGAGGATGGGAGTGGGAGTGGGAGGGGTGGGGAGTGGGAGTGGGAGGATGGGAGTGGGAGAGGGAGTGGGAATGGGGGAGGTGGGGGTGGAAGTGGGAGGGGTGAGGTGGGAGGATGGGAGTGGGAATGGGGGAGGTGGGGGTGGAAGTGGGAGGGGTGGGGTGGGAGGATGGGGGAGGGAGTGGGAATGGGGGAGGTGGGGGGGGTGGGAAAATGGGAGTGGGAGTGGGGATGGGGGAGGTGGGGGGGTGGGAAAATGGGAGTGGGAGTGGGAGTGGGAGTGGGAGAGGGAGTGGGAGGGGTGAGGTGGGAGGATAAGGGTGGGAGAATGGGAGTGGGAGTGGGAATGGGGGGGGGGGTGGGGGTGGGAGGATGGGAGTGGGAGGAGAGGTGTAGGTGGGAGGATGGGAGTGGGGAGAATGGGAGTGGGAATGGGGGAGGGGGCATGGGGTGAGGGTGGGAGTGGGAGGGGTGGGGTGGGAGGATGGGAGTGGGAGAGGGAAGTGGAAATGGGGGAAGGTGAAAGAATGGGCGGTGGGCGTGGGAGTGAGAATGGGGGAGGTGGGTGGGAGGATGGGGGTGGGAGTGGGAGTGGGAATGGGGTGGGAGTGGGAATGGGGTGGGAGGATGGGAGTGGGTGGGAGGAGAGAGAGAGATAATCTAATAGAGAGGCCAATGGGAGAGGAGATAATTATATAGAAGGACCAATGAAAGAGAAGCACTTAAAACCCTAGTTTTTCTTATATATACTCTCCTTCTCTCATTGTTTTCTCTAATTTCAACAAGGAAGAGCAAGAGAGAAGCAAAAAGAGGAGGAAGAGCAAAAGCAAGCACAAGCATAGATTTCAACTTTTTTCCAGGTACTTTTTTTAAAATTTGTATTCTTTGAAATTTTATTATAGAGAAAGAAAGTGAAGGAAAGATTTTTAGAGAGAGAGTCTTGCCTGCCTCGGCAACAAGAGAGAGAGAGAAAGAGAGAGGGAGAGAGAGGAGAGAAGGGGGGGGAAAGAGAGGGGAGAGAAAGGGAGGGGGAGAGAAGGGGGAGGGGGGAAGAGAGGGGAGAGAGGGGGGAAGCCACGAGGGGGGGGAGAGAGAGAGGGGAGGGGGAAGCCGCTGCCGCGCCAGCGGAGAGAGGGGGGGAGGGAGGGGAGGGGAGGGGAGAGAGAGGGGAGGGGAGAGGGAGGGAGGGCAGGGGAGAGAGAGAGGGGGGGCGCTGCCGCGGTAGCGAGAGAGGGAGGGGGGGAGAGAGAAGGGGAGGGGCCGCGGCAGCGAGAGAGAGGGGGAGGGAGAGAGAGAGAGAGGGGGGGGGGAGAGAGAAGGGGGGGGGGCCACTGCCACGGCAGCGAGAGAGGAGAGATGGGGAGAGAGAGAAGGGGAGGCGCGGCAACGCGAGAGAGGGGGGGGAGAGAGAGAGGGGGGAAGGCCGCGACACACTGTCGCAGGCAGCGGAGAGAGGGAGGGAGAGGGAGGAGGGGGAGGGGGGAGAGAGAGGAGGGGGGGCTGCCGCGGCAGTGAGAGAGGAACGGGGGGGGGAAGAGAGAGAGGGGGGGCACGAGAGAGAGGGGAGGGAGAGACAGAGAGGGGGGGGCCGCTGCCGCGGCAGCGAGAGAGGAGGGGGGGAGAGAGAGAAGGGGGGCAGCGAGAGAGAGGGGAGGGAGAGAGAGAGAGGGGGCCCGCTGCCGCTGCCACGGCAGCGAGAGAGGGGAGGGGGGGAGAGAGAGAAGGGGGGGCAGCGAGAGAGAGGGGGGAGAGGGAGGGGAGGGGAGGGGAGAGAGAGAGGGGGGAGCCGCTGCCGCGGCAGCAAGAGAGGGGGAGGGGGGGGGAGAGGGAAGCGGGGGGCAAGGGCAGCGAGAGAGAGGGGAGGGAGAGAGAGAGAGGGGGGGGCCGCTGCCGCTGCCGCGGCCAACGAGAGAGGGAGGGGGGGGGAGAGAGAAGGGAGGGCAGCGAGAGAGAGGGGAGGAAGAGAGAGAGAGGGGGGAGAGGGAGGGGAGGGGAGGGGAGAGAGAGAGGGGGAGCCGCTGCCGCGGCAGCGAGAGGAGGGGGAGGGGGGAGAGGGAAGGGGGGGGAGAGGAAGAGAGAGGGGGGGCCGCTGCCGCGACAGCGAGAGAGGAGGGGGGAGAGAGATAAGGGGGGGCAGCGAGAGAGAGGGGGGGGAGAGGGAGGGGAGGGAGGGGAGAGAGAGAGGGGGGGGCCACTACCGCGGCAGCGAGAGAGGGGGGGGAGAGAGAGAAGGGGGGGATGCGAGGCGAGAGAGAGGGGGAGGGAGAGAGAGAGAGGGGGGGGGCCACTGGGGGGGGAGAGGAAGAGAGAGGGGGGGGCTGCTGCCGCGGCAACGAGAGAGGAGGGGGGAGAGAGATAAGGGGGGCAACGAGAGAGAGGGGGGAGGAGAGAGAGAGGGGGGAGAGGGAGGGGAGGGGAGGGGAGAGAGAGAGGGGGGGCCGCTGCCGCGGCAGCGAGAGGAGCGGGGGGGAGAGAGAGAAGGGGGGGATGCGAGAGCGAGAGAGAGGGGGAGGGAGAGAGAGAGAGGAGGGGGGGCCACAGCCGCGGGCAGCGAGAGAGGAGGGGGGGAGAGAGAGACAGGGGGAGGCCGCTGCCGCGGCAGCGGAGAGAGGGGGGGAGGAGAGGAGGGGGGAGAGGGAGGGAGGGGAGGGAGAGAGGAGAGAGAGAGGGGGGGCCGATGCCGCGGCAGCGAGAGAGGAGGGGGGGAGAGAGAGAGGGGGGCGCGGCAGCGAGAGAGAGGGGGAGGGAGAGAGAGAGAAGGGGGGGGACCGCTGCCGCGCCGATAGAGAAGGGGGGGAGAGAGAGAGAAGGGGGTGGGAGAGGAGGGGGCGGCAGAGAGAGAAGGGGGGGGCCGCTGCCGCGGCAGCGAGAGAGGGGGGGAGGGAGAGAGAGAGAGGGGGGGCCACTGCCACGGCAGCGAGAGAGAAGGGGGGGAGAGAGAGAGAAGGGGGGGAGGCGCAACGAGAGAGAGGGGGGAGAGAGAGAGAGGGGGGGGGCCGCTGCCACAGTAGCGAAAGAGAGGGAGGGGGGGAGAGAGAGAGAGAGAGGGGGGAGACAGAGAGAGAGGGGGAGGCCACTGCCACGGCAGCGAGAGGGAGAGAGGGGGGAGAGAGAGAGAGGGAGGGGAGAGAGAGAGGGGGGGAGGCCGCGGCAAGTGAGAGAGAGAGTGGGAGCGCAACTGAGAGAGAGGGAAAAGGTGAGGAGAAAGGGAAGAGAGAGAGAGAGAGAGAGAGAGAGAGGGGAAATGAAGAGGAGGGGAGAGAGTAGACTAAGATGAGAGGAAACGTAGACTAGAGCGGAGAGGAAAGAGAGAGAGAGAAGAGTGAGAGAGATGGACGAGAGATGAAAATTTAGAGAGGGAGGACACGAGAAAGTACGATCGAGATAGAAAATCTTACCAATAAAGAGAGAAATGAGTGGGCGACGATCGAGAAAAGATAAAGGAGAGGCATATGAGAGGAGATTGGTGTGTGATTTAGTCGAAACTTAAACAAACAAAACTATAAACCTTGGTGTTTGATGAAAATTTAGAGAGGAAGGGCACAAGAGAAAGTACGATCGAGATAGAAAATCTTACCAATGAGGAGAAAAAATGAGTGGGCGACGATCAAGAAGAGATAAAGGAGAGATGTTTTGATGGAAGAATTTGGGAGCTACGATCAATAAGGCATATTAGAGGAGATTGGTGTGTGATTTAGTTGAAACTTAGACAAACAAAACTATAAACCTTGGTGTTTGAAAAGAGAAACGTGTGGAAACTAGAATTTCAAATTTCCTGCCTTTTTTTAAACTATGAATCCTTGTGTTTGAAAAGATAAACGTGTGAAAACTTGAAAATTGTGATAAAAGACAACCTTGTGTTTCAAAAGACAAACGCGTGGATGTGAAAATTGTGATAAAAGACAATCTTGTGTTTCAAAAGACAAACGCGTGGATGTGAAAAGACAAATGTATGCTAAAAGCAAAACTTGTAGAAACTTGAATTTTAAATTTTTCTTTGTTTTTGAATTTAAAATGAGTTTCACTTTCATTTTCAATTTACTAGTTTAATTTAGACTATAATGCATTTTGTTTTGGAATATAAAAAGTATAATTTTAATTTTATTACATTTTAAATTAAAATTTTAAAAGTAGTTTAACTCACATTCGTTATTATTACTTTAATTTTTTTCTTTTTAGGGAGAATTAATATATTCTTCTAGGTAAATATTAAATTTTTAATTTTAAGTCTTGTTTTCTTTATTTTACGTTATTTTTTCATAAACTTTAAGTTAAACTACTTTATAGTTTTTATTATTTAAATTCAAATTTATTAAGATTTTAACTTCTTATTAATGTGAATGTAGGTAAATATTAAATTTTTAATTTTAAGTCTTGTTTTCTTTATTTTACGTTATTTTTTCATAAACTTTAAGTTAAACTACTTTATAGTTTTTATTATTTAAATTCAAATTTATTAAGATTTTAACTTCTATAGATTTTGAGATGCAATTCACTAACTTCCTCGGAAAACAAGTTCCCTCACTTCAAGAAGGACAAAGTTCAGTGAATGATCCAGAACGACATATAAGGGATGCCAAGAGAAATTTCTTAGCTCATTGTACATTTGAGGCAATAGATGGTCAGCACTATGCCTATGCTTGTAATGAGCGCTCTAGAGATGCATACAAGAAAGGAGAAATTACTTATCAAACCTTCGCGAGTGTGCCTCAATTTCACTACTATTCTGCATGCATCTGTATCTTCAAGAACGAGAAAAAATATTTGATTGAGTCAGAAAGACTTAATCATGACATTTATGCACTACGAAAAATCACCTCAACTTCAGAGATGTTGCTCAAAGCTAGGACCATATGGAAAACTTTTAATTCTCCTTTGACCACTCTCAAAAGAACTGCAACTAAAGTGGAAGCGGATAATCTTGTTGACTTCTACACATGCTTGAGTGCCATTGTACCAAGGGGAAAGCAGGAAAGAGCAGAGGTGATTACAAGCTTCAAGACAGTAAGGGATAGGTATCAAGACTACACAAGCATACTTTTCCGTAGTGATGAAGTTTTTCATCAGATCAAAGACGTGTGTCTTGCATGTGAGAAAGGAGATGTTACATATGAGGCTCCATCATTGATTAAAGAGAAGGCAAAGAAGATTGAGAAAAAAGAGATGACAGCTCGGATGTGGAGGCCTTTAAGAAACCTACCAGACAATACGCAAGTCTTGCTGCAGAGAAATTAATGTCCAAAGAATGGTTTTTTGGCAAAAAGGATAAAGATCATTGCATGGAAGATTGCATCATCCAACAGGTCAAGCGTGATGCAGTAAAGAGTGCAATTGAATATTTATTGGGAGAAAAAAATATTCCAATTAGCCAATGTAAAATTGATCATAACATTGTGAGGCAGATGGCATCAGCTTTACTGTCAGCTAAACAGAAGGCTTGGGCGCATAAATGGGTGAAGGTAGAAGATGATGGATCTGAAATTACTCCCTCTATGAGAAGTGACATTCCGGAAAATGTGTATGCATATGCACAAAAAGTCATCAATAACCACACTCTCAGAAAAGAACAAACTTTGAACAAGGGCTTTTATTTCATACATGAAATCATTTCAGAGTCTGGAAAGAGTGTTGAGTGCAAGGGAGTTTCATTGAATGATTTTTTGTCCGACGACACTGCTTGGGAGAGACCTCAGCTTTTCTTTGTCTATGAAATATCACCGGATGACATCCGTCAACTCCTTGACAGAATATTACATACCACCATTGGTAGAGTGGGACAATGTAATATAGTCATATTTGCTGATAAAGATGACAAGGAACAAATGTCTGCTACCCTAGAAAAACAATATGGCAATGAGCTCAAGATTTACAATGGGATATACTCAAGAAAAAGGGACAAGAGAGAATGCGGTCTCAAGATACAGAGTCTAGAAACCTTTTTCTTGTGCATGAAGAGCCTTTACAATGATCACTCCTTACAAAACAATATAAGAGGGAATGCAAAGAGATTGCAACTACTGCTGGAAGAGCATGAAGCTCCAAGTCCCCTCCATCGCAATGCAAATCACTATGAAAGGCCAGCAAAAAGTGCTGATCTTTTAATTAGTATGATGGAATTTTTGCTACCGTGATGGGAAGTCACATTGTGCCGAATGGGACATCTATTTGAAGCTCTTATCAGAAAAGGACACAATGTAAATATTATTGAGAGCCCTGCTTGCTTGGAATACCTTGATACCGTGGCTTCTCTCACAATAAAGTTTGATAAGAAAGGTCCGATCTCACATGAAGAGGATGACATAGAGATGATCATGTATGATGAGAGCAAGAAAGATGATGAAAATGATCAAAGCTCTGGATATAATAGTGAGGACACCAGCGATAGCAAGGAAGCAGAAGAAGATGGATATGACACTGACCTTGCCTCTGAAGGTTACATAAAAAGACCACGAAGATATGTAGAGGTATGAAAACTTATGTTTAATTTTCTTTATTCATTTAAAGGTCTTTTTAAATTTATAATTAATTTAAAATTTTGAATCTCATAATTATTTTATCCTTTTATAGGAGAAGGGAGAGGAGGAGGATGAGGAGGACATAGCTGGAGCAGAGAATATAGAAAGCTCATCTCAAGAAAGCAAAGCTGCTCTGGCTATCCGTCGGATGACTCTAGAAAATAATCATACATTGCAGCAAATGGAGAAGTCATTTCAAGTTAGGTTTCAAGTTCGAGAACAACCTCTTACTTTTATATTCGATGAAGAGAACATTTCAATCCTCATAAACTTCAAGAAAGAGGTCAATGACAAGGTTATAATAGCCATCCTCAGGTTTGACACAAACTTTTTACTGACTTTATGCTTTTGTATTTCCATTGGATCAAATGAACTAATATTCTTTTCTTTTTATTGCAGTATGGTTTTACAACAGCTTCCGCTATATATACAAAGATGTGCATATATGGTCGATCCTCTTGTTTCTAGTGTACTTAGCAATAAGCAAAAGACCATAGATGATGTTTTTAAGTGGTTGCAACCTATTGATTTGACTACGGCGCGAGTTATCTTTACCGCATATCATGAGGAGTGAGTATCAATCCCTACCTAGCTTATCTCTTACATTGTGGAGGATTATATCAAATAATAATTATTCTTAATTGATAATGCAGCTTGCATTGGAGCTTGGTAATTGTGGACATCTTAGCCAAGCAATGCTTCTTTGTCAATTCAATAGCATCTATCCATGGCAGTGTGTCAGAGTAAGTATAACCTACTTGTGTCATAATTATGTCAATGAGATGCATCCTATGCAATGCGCACATTCATTTATGTTTTCTATTTTGATGTGTAGATCTGCTCGAAAGTTGGTAAGTGCTATAGATGCACTTATGCAAATGGAGGGTGACTTGGAAGATCAAATAGAGTATGTAACATGCCCTGCAGCGAAGCAGAATGATGACCACAGTTGTGGGTGGAGAGTTGGATATAACTGCTTTTTGCTCCTTGCTCAAATTTTTAATTTGAGAGGCGGTGAAACCTCATTGTCCACATATACAGACTTGCATCTATATGCATTTATGTCATCTATCATTAAGGCATTTATTGATAACGTGGTGGAGCATCCAAAGGAAACATTGGTTACTACGCCCATAAGTTGTCCTGATGTAACCACTGTATTGGACGAAATAGGGAGCTCTTCTGAGGTTAAGGTCATCATTAGCAAGCAACCTCGTGTTTTGACTTTTGGTAGCGAGGAAGTTACAATCCTCTCTGACCCTTTGAAAGAGGCTAATGACAAAGTCATGATGGCCATCCTCAGGTTTGATATGAACATCTCTTGGCTTGATACTTCAATCATTTGATTCAATTTGCTTCTAACATTTGTTTATTTATTGCTGCAGTACGGTTATATCTCATTTTCCTAGATCAGTACAGAATCGCGTCTGTATGCTCGATTCTCTTCTTTCAGTTGTACTTAGTGATACCAAGAAGACAGTAGATGATGTTTGTTCAATTCTACAACCTTTAGACTTGGATGGCATACTACTTGTCTTTATGCCATACTATGAGAAGTAAGTATGGTCTCAATCTTTCTTTTACTCTCTTATTTATAATATTGTGTCAATTAATACTTAATATTGTGATAAATCTTATCGCTCTTTATTGGTGATGTAGTTCACATTGGAGCCTGATAGTATGGGACCTTGATGACAACCATTGTTGGTTTGTCAACTCAATTACAGGCTTTCACAGGGTGTTCAGGTAAGTGTTCTTTTATCATATCATTATGAACATGCATCTTACTATTTACTACACAAATTCACTTTGTCATATGTCATGATGGACAGGTCTGCAAACAAGTTAGTTTCTGCGATTATGAAAATCAGGGAGCATCAAGACCAACCAAATTTCCAGACACGCCTCGCAGTGGAGCAAAAAGACATGTTTAGTAGTGGGTGGAGAATTGCCGACAACTTCATGTTGTATCTCAATGAAATTTTTGAACATGTCTCCATAGAAGCATATACCAAGCTCGAGCTACAAGATTTTGTTGCTAAGACTGTTCACTATCTAACTGCTATCATTGGGAAACAACATGATGGACTCAATGAAGAACCTGAGGGAGCCAAAGAAAAAGAAGAGACAATTCAGTCTCCTTCTGTATCACAGCCTCAAGTAGAAGCATTACAGTCTACACTTGAATTAGAGACTCAATGCATTCTTCCTACACAAGAAGTGGAGACTCAATGTGCATCTACAACATCACATCTTGTAAAGGAGGAAGAGATTAAGTCTATCCCGATTGCACCAGAAGTAGAATCTCAATGTACACCATCCACACAAGTAGAGACTCAATGTACTCTTAGAGAATCACAGCCTCAAGAGGACTCATCAGACTCTACTGTCGATCGTCATTACTATGTTAGCAATATAGCAGTAATTGCTATGTTAGCAATATAGCATTGTGACTGAGTAAAGAGGCAATTGAATAATGCAATGGGTGAGTAAATAGGCAACTAAATAATGCAACGGGTGAGTAAAACAACAACTACTTAATGTGGCAGGTTAATATAGTAGCGCCGACTGATAAAGCAACAGGTTACAAGTCCCTGCGTTATCCTTAAGGTGAGGGTTGACCTCTAAATTAATAGTTGTGAGTTCATGAAGTACCTCATGATGTTAGGTGAGGTGGGTGGGGGTGGGTGGCTAATTGTCATTCCACATGTTGGTCACTACATTATAAATCAACACGACTGGCTGAGTCACAACAATACTCGTAAAGCAATGACTCACAGTTTGGCTTAGTTGCCGGATGGTCTTTGGTACTCTTTAAAGATCTTTGAGTTTTGGTTCAAGGTTTGTGAGCACAAATGGGTGCTATACTACCTATTATACCTACAAAAATAAAAAAAGCACAAAAAATAACCACTTAAAAACATCAATGGGAGATTTTGGGAGAGGGTGGCTAAGAACTCCCTCATGTGTCTACTCAATTTGATCCAAAGTCATTTTTTAGTGTTTGTAAGTGAGATGTGACACACCACACACATACCTACTAGCTATTCCTACAATGTGACAACAAAAAACACAAAAAAACAAGCTCAAATGGGTGAAAAACACTCTATGGACACAAGTGGCAGTTTCTACTTTTCCCACTCCAAACACACACTCTTCTCGTTCAAACCAAGCCTATACTCCACCAACAACACTTTTAAAGAATATATCAGCATTGTGCAATCGGTGGATAATGATAGAGGGCTCGTGCAATACAAAAGCATACCTCAAACTCCCCAAAAATGGTGCCAAAAATGTGGTCTATAGTGGTGACTCATGTGTTGCTGGGATCTTGGAGGGATGCTGTCAAGGCCATTACTCTCTAAAAACTCCTTGTGGGAGCTTGGTTTGTCATTCCAAGTCTCGGGCATGCTCCCAAGCTAGTAAATAGTTCTGACGTTTGAAGCATCTAGTTGGATTAATGATGGAGGATGGCAGACGATGACGAGGTTTAGCAAAATTGTTGGTACAACCGGTGTCCATGCATCCATCCTGATGACCCTATGGAATTGGTGTGGGGTTGCTCCAATTCTAGGTATGATACTTGGGTTCAGTAGTCGTGTTGCTGATTGCACTAAATCCCTTCTGGCTCATTTACTGGTGTGATGTTGATGGGTGGGGCTTGTACCAATGTAGTACAAGAAGCCTATGGATCTTGCTACTGCTTTTGATGGAGATCTATCGGTTGTAACTATGCACCGAGCTCTCGGGGGGTGCACTACAACGAAACCCCAGGTATCACCTGTGTTTAAGGGGTATTTAAAATGCCCCACAACTAAAATTTTCCCTCCAATAAAATCACCCCTATTTACTTATGAACTAATGGATTTTTTTCTAAAGTTGAATTTAAAAACCCCTCTTATTATTGTAATCCTGTTAAATTTTTTCCAAAAGTTGAATTAAAATACCCCTCCTTTTGAATGCACATGGTACACTAAATTGTTTGAGGTGGATCCCCCGATGCCGAGCTGTAGCATATCTTGGGGCAATTCCTCATTTTTGACCTCCATCATAGGCAATTCTTCTAGAACATCCTCGTTGGGCAATGTGGCATGAGGAGAAGATTGTGATGGCTCCCACACGGGTGACAAGAGGATGTGCAGAGCCTCAATAAATTGTGGCCACTTGGGTAGAGTATATTGCACCTCTTTGCTGATGATTACTCGTAATAAGTGGGGACTTTAGTTTTTTGGCTAGCCATCAAGTTTCTTGGTGAAGAAGATGACCAAATGATGGATTCAATCTTGTCTCAGCTATCTATTGATCAAAACAAATGTGCGGAGTGGAAGGGAGAGATTCTTGCGGCACTTGAATCCCAATGTTGTGGATAGGAATGTAGCTACTTCCTTGAGTCTAGGTCGATGATTGTGCAAAGTAGTATTCCATCCCTATGGAACTTGGTGTCCTTGGCAAGACGAGAGGCTGAATTTTGAGAAATTTTGCATCAGCAAGCCTTGTTGGATATCTTCCCCTTTAGTTGGGAGTGAGAAGGCCTTTGGATCAATGTACTATCAAGTATAATCTTGATTGGACTCTAATTTATAGTGATGGTGCCGTATTTGCCAGCCTATGCATCTTTGGAGTGATAAGTGTGGAGAAATTCCTAAATATATGCGGTCATGGTAGGAGTTTCCTTTGGGGATTGTATGTGCTTAAACAAACATGCAAGTCCCCTTCACTCTAGGAGAGGAGTTTCATGATTGGAAAGTGCATAAGTCGATAGAAGTGGCCACACAAGCTCAAGGGACTAGGCCTAATCAATGGTTGTCTAGTCGGATTGTGTACTCCAATGATAATAACACACGTGGAAGGATGCTGTCAGAGTCACCACTACCAAGCTACTCCTTGTGGGGGCCTTGAGATGAAAATTTTTACACGTGTCATGCAAGTGCCTACCAGAGTGTGTACAAGCGATTCCACGAGAAGAAGGGGGAGGGAGAGGGAAGAGGATGAGAGGAGAGGGGGAGAGAAGGGATGAAGTGTAAGGGGATGAGTGGCAATCACAAGGCAAGCCACCAAGAAAGCAAGAAACCATTCATGAATAAGAGTTGAGAGAATTAGAGCTTGTATTCCAATTGTTGCAACTACACAATGAAGACCAAAGTCAACCATTGGACCTTTTATACACCTCACCTTTTGAAAGAAGGGCCAACCCTATTCCTTCTATCTCTCTCTCTCTCTCTGTCTCTCTCTCTCTCTCTCGTTACAACCACTTGGGCCCATATGGCACCAAGGCGTATGTTGATTCTCTCAACCTTCCCTTTGTCTCCAAATGGCTCTTGTGTTATCCATGCCAATTTGGGTGATCCTGGTGATTGCTTCAAAATTGAGCCATTTGCGGCTCGAAACCCATAGGGTTTGGATGGACCAAATCCATTAACATGCTCAATGGTGGCTGTTAACATGCCCCCCTTCCTATCGTTGAGTTTCAACCGCACAGCAATGAGTGGAGAGGACTGTATGGCATAGCGGTCCAGTTGCTTTGGGGTGATCCTTGTGAAATAAGATCGATACTTCTAGAAGTGGGTGGCATGCATGTCTTTGAACATTCTAATGTGATGGCCATGTAGATTTTGGACACGAATGTACAGGCAAAGGTCTTGGAATTGGGAGGGGCCAATGTGAGGGTCGAAAATAATCTAGTTGTTGAGATTTTGAAGTTTGTCGTCGATGGGACTATGGGGGTTAAAGGCCAATGTACCTTAACCCTAGTTATATACAATACTCAAACACATATATATATGGATGACATAGAAGATTAGGGTGTTCTACACCCACCCAAACTTATGTGGCTCTCTCTCCTAGCTCTCCCTCTCTCTCTCTCTCTCTCTTCCATTCCGCTTCTGTTGTTGAGATCTCTCAACTGGTATCAGAGCGCGGATGTTCTAGCTCAGCCCGCGGGTGTGTGCTTGGAGCGCGAAGTCTACTGCTACATCTCTGTGGGAGAAAGGAGAAGCTACTTGCGTCTTGCTGTGCAGGGACCTGGCAGAAACCTTTGGAAAGTTCTTTGAGTGGTTTTTTGCAAGCCGGCAGGTGGTTTTGGAGGCAAAAGACAGCCTATTTTAAACCTGAGAGTCTTGTGATGAAGATATATTTCTCTAGAAGCTGAATCCTACCTTGAGATCAAAAGCAAAGCTGTAGAAGACTTTGAGTACTTCATTTTTCATTTTTTACATCTCTGTCATTCAAGTTTTTAGTGAAAAGTTACAGCTCTTGCAAAAAGTGACGAAATTCAAGTTCTTGCGTGGATTTTGTGTGTTGGATCTCCATATCCAGGCCACCATTTGCAATTCAAACACTCCCAGTGGATTCAGAGCGGTCCAAAACTTCTACCTATGAAGCTGCTTCTGGTTCCGTGAAGTTTTGAAGCTATGGTAAAGCTCTATCTACTCCAATGTCTTCATTTCGTCATTTCATGTGTGAGTGGGATCTCAACATCCAGGCCTCCATTTGCAGAGCTATTTGTCCCATTGGATCCAGGAATGCCTGAAACATTTGTCTACAAAGCTGCTTGCCATTCTGTGAAGAATCGAGGGAGTTTGATTCTCTGTGTTTTTCCGTAGTTGCAAGAAATTTCTCAAAGACTCCAAGACCTTCTCATTGATTGCCACGTGGCAGATAAGGCTACCCCTTATGTTTTATTATGCCTAAGGTTCATTTTTACAAGTAAATACAAGCATTGACTGGCTCTTACTCCATTCTCGGATGAGATTTTGGAGTTCCAGTAAAAGAGAGATATTTGTAGATTGTCTTCTTGAGTCCGATTATGCAGTGACGCCCATGTTTTGAGCCATCCCAGGTTCTATTTTTACTAGTGGTCATTACTGTGGGTCCGTGATTTCTTGCATATACCTTATGCAAATCGTTTTGGTTGCAGTCTGAGCCACATTGTACGCTCATTCATGGTTTGCATTGGGTTGTACTGGATGTTTTACAAGCCATTTTTTGCATTGCGATCATTTTCCCGCTTTGGCCTTCTACTGGAAATTGTGAGCGACCAAGGGACGCACTTCGTAAACAACACGATTAGAATATTGATGAGTGAGTTCCTCATTGTGCATCGGAAATCCACCCCATATACCCTTGATAAAATGGCCAAACTGAAAGCTCAAATAAATCTTTATGACGTATTATGATGTGTAGGGTTGATAGCTAGTCACAATGACGAGGACCATAAACTCACCACCGCACTATGGGCATACCAGACAGCCTACAAGGTTGCTATGAACTACACACCCTTTAGCCTAGCATTTAGGGTAGAGGCAATTATGCCAATGGAATTTATTGTGCCAAGCATCACATTTGCGATTAGGGATGGAATATCTGATGAGGCAATCCCTGAGAGATTAATAGATCTTGAAAAGCTCAACGACATGAGATTGAGGGCGGCCTATGGAATAAAAGCAAAGAAGCTATGACGCAAAAGATGGTTTGACCGCAACCTATGAAACAAGGACCTAAACGAAGTCTATCTTTCACTTCTACATAGTGTAAGGAATACCAAGCATGTTAATCCACGCTAACATTTGGTATGTCTGTGTTTGATCTCTCAAGACCAATGAGGCTTGAGACATTGTCGTAAATTGGTACATATCCTGTGACCATGAATGGTCGAAGTAGGTTCTCCTTCCACTCATGTATCTCATCCACAATCATGACTGGTATATCATTAACTATGTGATATGGATAACTCCATGCTAGAGATGGTCTGGTGCTCTGTGCCAGAGGCTTACCCGTGTACTGACAAGAGTGTCTACCCATGAGAACACTAAAAAATCTGCCACTAAGGGGCTTATGCTCAATCTATCCCTGGGGGCTTACGTTAAACCTGTCAATCTATGAACCAAGTCATGTGATGGAAGAACAATTGTGTGCCAAGGATCAAGCCTAGAATAAAGTGATGAAAATTGTGTATCGAGAGTACCCAAGAGGTTGTACAAGGCTGATGTATGTGCGTAGGAACCAATGCCAAAAATGTCAATGAATATGACTGTACGCATATGTACATGTGCAAGAAGAATGCAATAATCCTAAATCCGAGGGGTTAGCTCTACCAAGTGTCACACTAAGGTGTTGAACTATCGAATGCTAAGAGAATTGAACTGGTTTCAAATATGTGAATGTGTATAATGATGATAATAGAACCGCATGGACTCATGCCAATGGGAACTAATCAGGTGATATGGCAATGGCTTACTTGGCTTGGTGGAGTTGAATCTTCCTCCTGGAGTATATGGGTGGCCTTTTCTTCCTGTTGTTGTTTTGAAGATGCTTCTTCCTATGCCTTTTGGCTTTGCTTTGGCAATGGCTTTGTTGGTGTGGACCCGATCGAGGGAGTGTAAGTAGACCAATGTCTCTGTCTACATCACCATAACCTTTCGAAATTTGGTGTATGATGGGCATATGTAACATTGGGCCCGGGGGGATCACTAAGAAATATGTAAGATAGCACATGCAATCAATGGAAGGGGTTTTCTATTTTTATAGAGTTACAAAAAACATACATACATAAGGGATTTTTTAATTCAAAAAGTGAAGATTTTCATACATAAAGGATACTTTAATCTTCTCAAAATTTACAGAAGGGTTGTATATAGGTTATAAAAATCCATAGGTAGGGGGTTTTTTTAATACCCCTTGATCGCACGTGCTATATGGGATTTTTATATAGTGTCCCCCCCACGACATTGGGTTGCCAATCTTCTCGTTGTGCATGTAGATATGAATGATTTTGGTGTAGAAGAAGTCGACCCAATTCGTGGGTTAGGGCTTGTGGAGGCGTGCCAAGAAATTTGGAAGTACCACACTGTGATGATCTGTTAGCTAGACCTGCGCTACGAATGTGATGGCACGATCTGCCCGAGCCAATGCTGCATCCTTAATAAGATTGATAGGGACTCCCCCTATGTATTCTGGAATTTTACTTCACCACCATGGCCAAGCGCTTGTCCATGGCCCTCAGCTTGGCGAATGGTGTCAGGAGATTGAAGGCATGTTGAACCGTTTCTACTGTGAACTGGTAGTAATGATAATCACCGTCAACGTGGAATCAGTCAGCAACCATTTGTAGTCCCATTGAACGGATGTAGGATATCACTTCCGGGTCCTCAAGCACTTGGGAGGCTACGGCATTGTGATAGTAGAGTCGGTAGGCTTTGGCGTTGCATTTATATTGCGAGTGGTTCACCACTCCTTGTAGCCATTCAATTCAACCTTGTTCGCGACAATGGAAGTTGAATGATGCGATAGTAATACACCGTCGCATCATTCATAATACAAAGCAATAGTGCAGAGACTGGCTTTAATAAAGTAGCGAGATTGGCAATAGTATGGGAATATAACAGTGACTCAGTGTTAATAAAGCAGCAGGTAAGCGTTATTATAGCGGCGGTTAGCTTTATTGAAGTAGCAATTAGCATTAGTTGTCACAGCGTTAGATGTGGGGGGCATTATTAGTAAAGCAGCTGGTGGCATTAATATGGCAGTGGCCGGCTTTATTCTTAGCGCAGAGGTGTGTGCGGAGTCGTTGCGTTATCAGTATAGCAGCGAGACTAAGTCAATCATTGCGTTGTTAGTCGACTGCGTTATTTGTATAGCAGCGACTCAATTTTGGGGGGGCCTGTTGAGGAGTTCGATTTCCCGACTGACTTCTCTATACTTCACCTTAAGTGTGTGCCAGTGCATGTATCATCTGTCTCTTTCTCTCTCCACTTTATCCTGGTATCAAAAGCCTAAGCCTCAACACAGACAGCAAAGGCTTCTACAACGAGCTCCTAAGCCACAAGGCAAGCCTAGCAACTCCGTCAATGCTGCAACCATGCTTCAGGCTTCGTCTCCAGCAACGCTCATGCCTTCCACAACATAGGCAAGTCCAACGACCGGTATACATGCAAGGCAACCTACAACTACAGCCACCATGCAAAGCATTGCGGTGTCATCACCTTGTAGCAAGCCAATGCAACGTTCAGCATCCTTACGCACACCCCCAAATAGACTGCCACGACACCCCGCTAGTTGAACATGGTCAGCGTCCTCGTTCAATGATCCCTGGCCTTGCTTAGCTGGCTGCAAGAATGGCAACGACCTTCATGCACCTCAGCAAAGAAAGGCCCATGCGCCTCTACAGTAGTAAATCCGCACTCCACCTACAATACTCACGGACAGCCTTGCCAAGCGCCAATGGTCAACAAAGCTTCACGGTTGTAGCAAATGCTCACATGCAGTAGCCATCCTGCAAGATCATGCAGCTCCAATGATGCCCACGACCAAAAGCACCGTGGCTACAAACGAGCCCGCACGATCTCTTCGCAGCCTTCACCTCCGCCATCCTGCTCTTGGCTTCTCTCACACCGGCGCTTCTGCATCATCTTCTTCCATAAGGTCTCGGACCTTAAGCCACATGGTAGATAGGGCTAGTTACCTTACCCACAGATAGGGTCATCACCTCTAGTTACCTTACAACACATGCCAATAACTACCACGTTAACAAGACGCCCTTAACATGTCAACATTGATTGCCATATCAACATCTTGCCACCTTAGCAGCTATCTACCATGCCATGAATGGCCACCTCTGTAGTGCCACATCATCATTGCAATGCCACATTAGTAGCATGCCCAACGGGAATAGCAAATTATTACACTCTAGGTAGACCTGCATGCAGCTCGAGCAACAATCCCTCCGCAACAAGAACCACGTTTGATCTACGAGAGGTTGTTGGGAGAGTTGTCCCGTGCCTCCACTCTTTGTTTTACCTCATGTAGCATCCACGCCACCTTCACCTATTTCTTGCACACAATAGCCGCCGTCGTTCTCCTACACGATATACTTTTTGACAACATTCTTACACCACACAAACTCGAAGAGGTTTTTCGCCACACCACAACCCAAGCCCATCCTATCATCGCTATGGTGTACTTCCATTAGGACATAGTCTTGGATGTTGATATGGACATCCTCAGACTTGTTTAGCAACCCATTCTATATAACTTCATGGCGTTGACTCGAGTGTTGCAGGACTTGCAAGACTCCGTAAACTTCACCATGGCTATGCCTCTCCGAGAGCTTGTCAAGCCCTCAACCTTAGACAACCAACCCTGCAATCTAGAAATCCTTCGAAGAACTCTTGAATGGATGCAAGCATGTGGTAGACATGATGTTGAGTTTATATTCCATCGCCTATTTAGGATAGCCAGTGAAAATATCTCCCTACCAGCATCATTGTCATGTACAATAATATAATCCAAGCCCTTCAGAACATGATTCAAATTGGCATAAGTCAGTTTTGTGATTCACACATAGCATACCCTACCAAAGCGCAACCCGATGATATGGATGTGGCTTAAAACCTTTTCTCTTATGCCCCATAACACCGCCACCGCCCTCATAACCTAACACAACACCTACAACATTGAATTCCAAAGACAGGCACTTTGTGTAGAGACCCTTGACATACACTTTGTGTAGTGACATATACTTCGTGTAGAGATAGAAACTCAAGAACATGCATAAATATCTCTTAATGTAAACAAGATCAACTATTTATTGTTCAATTTACTTTTTTGTTCATGAGATTGATCAAATTGTGATAGCGTGCTCTATCCTTGCAATCTCATGTCCTTTCTCCCATCTTCCCTTCACTTCTTTCAACCTCCCTCTTCCTCTCTAGGTGCAAGCATGTTAACCTGCAGGGAAAATTTAGTTCAAGACATTGCTAACCAAAATTGCTTGTAAACTATGTTTTAAGATGTCCCATATTCTCTTTTTTCAAATTCAAATGTCATTCCCTCCCTCACCGGAGTTTAAACATAGTGCCTTTAAAATATTAGCATTGAGTTATGCCATAACATGGACAGAGAAAATACAATGTACAGATCTTGCATATTCTTTCTCATATGCTAGCAAAAACCATAAAAAGTAACACATCAAAATGCTTGCCCCCTCTCTTTCTTAGATCTACTCTTCCCCCTTAACTCCAAATCTCATTTTACTTTCACAATCTCATTCTACTTTCACAATGCTTCTCTTCCACTCTTGATCTATTTTTCCCAAATCTCATTCTACTTTCACAATCCTTGTCTCCCACTCTTGATCTACCCTAACATTCCTAGATTAGACTTCAAACCCTTACCCTTTGATCCATGAATCAGACAAGCTCTTCACTTCTCAACCCTAGTCCCTTTTTGAGACTTGCAACATCTTCCCAAATCTACAACTCTATCTTATTCTTTAAAACTCCCAACGGAGTTGAAAACCTCCATCAACCATCTTGAACGACCATTCTTCTTCACTACGCGAAATGTGAGAACTACATTCTATTCTTAAGCCTACAGCAAAAATGTGAGAACTGCATTCTGTGCTAAATTCTACATCTCTACACGAAATGTGAGAATGGCATTCTACGCTTAAGCCTCCATCCACCATCTTGAACGACCATTCTTCTTCACTACGAGAAAGTTCTCTTATTCAAAAACAAGCATTTCTACTACAATTTTTACGATTGTTGGGAACAACATTGCAACAGCAAACATATGTATGTACTTGGGGATAGTCCTCTAGAATACGATCCAATATGGTTTCCATTGTGAGATTTTGCATTGGTCAGGTTCATGGACTGTAGTTAAAAAAGTAGTTGGTTTTTGTTTCCTCGACCCACTTATAACAACTAAGGTAAGAATTTGTCGATTTTATGTACAGTGGATCGTCAAAATATTTGAAGTGTCAATTGGATGATATATATATATATATATATCTAAAAATCAGCAACACAATGGACTAGTTGGAATCAATCCATTATCCCACAAGAACTTGGCGTGAAACATGATCCACTCGTATACATGTTCATATTCTAAAGCAGAACGAATCCCAAAGATGGTTAGGAGAAACTCAAGATAGGAAAAATATCATTTTAAACATATTCTCACATGCTCTCACAGGAGAACCACTTGACAATGGAAGATGTTCTAACAATACTTTACACTGCAATTTACAATAATCATAGAGCAATGTTGGAGTCATCCACAAATTCAAAGAATCATGAAACATCAACTAAAGGGATTCAAAAAATCGGGATACTATGATTCATTATTTGAAAAAGCTAAAAAAGTACTATCATAAAGACATCTATCACTAACAGAGTACCAGATTATCAAAATTTTGTCAAAGGATTGCATGGTGAGATTCAAGAGAAAATGCATCGTTACAATTGCAAAAATATAACAAAGATATACAATGTTACAACGCTGATTGAAGAATCAATTGAGAATAAATTAGGAGTGATTGAAGCAGAAACAAGAAGGCAAGTTTCCAAAACCAACGATGGTTCAAGTGAATCCATTTCAAATTCTTCCAAGACGTATATGTCAAAGACATTTAAATCATTAGATGTACCAAATAGTAATGCAGATAGTCTATCAATGTGCTCAATGGAATGTTGGCAACTAAGAAAAAAGAGAAAAAGAAGAATGGAGCTAGAAAAGTCTCGTGAATGTATAGTTAGCTAACACCCCAAACCAAACCTAACAAAATTAGCTTGCACAAAGGGGGATGCACTCAAAAGGATAGCACCAAAATGATGCAAGGAACACGCATCTATGCAATAGGGGTAAATCAAGATGTGGTATTCAAGAACATCTCTTCCACCAAGGCTCTTCGAGTATGACACTTCTGCGTAAGAGTTTAGACCAACATAAGCTTTGACCCCCATTGTTATTACATCCACCAGTAAGGAAACCAGTAAACCAGCCGGGATGGTAAACTCTTTTACCTACTTTAAGAGGTAAACATTTTCACAACTTGCATGTTCCAAGTTTTGTGGCACATTTGCCACCAAAATCAAGACTCTGTTGTCAGCAATAAACCATCTGAGGACAGAAGGCTCTTTTTACCTGATTGTGCAGGGGTCATGCTTCTTGGAGAAAGGCCCCTCTGTGTATGATGGAGCCATGAACTGAGGTAGTAGGACCTTGAAAGTCCCCTTGTAAAGATAAGATTAAACAGGCCTATCTCTATTCCTGAATCAAGGATACAGACATATGAGTCTTGCCTGCCTGCAGAAAACCTTCAGTATACCGCACACAATAACAGCACATAGCTAGCATGCAAAGCTTTGCCAAAGAAAGTCGCAATCACAGTAAACGCAAGTGATGCTTGCTTGTCTGGGAAATGCCACTGCAAAACACGAAGCAGAGAATCAACCATAACGTCAACCATTAGTTCCCACTTTCCGCTTCAGTGAGCGAACCATCAATGAAAGATCATGTTTTGTTTTATTATTTGATTTTTCAGCATTTGCTATGCTGGAATCTGCTGCGTTGCCATGATCAGCTAGTGGATGCTGCTTCTGCTGCCTTTGTAACAGAGATCGTAACTGTGCTGCTGACCTGTGCAACATGACAAATTCAGTCACAAACAAAGCTAAGGGAGTTAGGTAATATGTATTTCATTTCAATGTTTAGGCATTACGATAACTCAGACAGTGTACCAAATTTCAAAAAAAATGTCCAGAAAAAACGGTGTACTAATCTCACCTTTTGAACTCAGGTTCAGTGGGATCTATTGCAAAGCGATGAGACGTGAAGAGAGATGCAAACCGGGGATCGTCATAGTTCACAGTGGGAAGCTTTTCCGAAAGCATGTCCACCTCCTTCCTTTTACCCTTGAGCCGCCTTTTCTTCAGGTTGTAGCCCTTCATACCTTTTTCCATAGGGTTTTCATCTGCAAGAAGCAACTCAAGCTCTGCTCTATTCCTTTCTTCTTCAATTTTCTTTTTATCTAGTTCCAACCTCATTTGTGCTCGCTCTCCTTTCTTTGATCTTGGTGTTGGTTTTGCAGGCTTATCGCTGCCTCTTTTAGGACCAGTCACTTCTGTTTCCAAATTTGCATCCGAAGGAGTTTCCTCTCCTGACTTGAAAAAAGGATCATCAAAAACTTCAATATCATGAGTAAAAAATGGATCAGCAGACAGCTCCTCCTCAGCATTTTCATGTCCATCATCATCTTCAGCATGTCCACTTTTCTTCTGTTCTTTTCTTTTCTCTTTCCTTTTCCTCAAGTATGCCTCCCAAACTGTCTCCGGATCATGCGGCTTGCTTTTATCCATAAGGCGTTTGCTTAGTTCCTCTAGTCCACTATGGAATGTGATCTCCATGTCTTTGTCCACATTTCTAGGAGCCTTGCTTTCTATAAGATCATCAGATTCAAGTAGAAGGGCACGGTATTTATCTCTCATTTTCTTTTGTCCCTTGTCACTGCCTCTCTCCTCTTCATTCAGCTCTTCAAATCTCCCTTTGACTCCTACCAAATCAGACTGACCATTATCATAACTCTCTTTCCCGTCATAATCTTCATCTTCCTCAACATCAGAGGCATCAGACGCTAAATAAGCTCTAAAGTCCATCTCATTCAGCTGCAATATCAATGACCGTGTTGAGACAGCAGAAAAAAAGCACAGAGGTCAACCAACGGAGTGTTCCCATAACATACCAATATGTGTAGGTTGAAGTAACCAAGAACAAATTGCAGATCGCACACTGAATGTAGTACAAATCTCAAGATGGTAATTACCTGCTCAGCATTGAACTTTTGGTGCAAGGTTCTCACTCGAGCAGGTTCGTCATCATCCCATGTAAGCTTCACATTACTGTGCTGCAAGGCTCGTGTCTCAAATAGAGGAGCTTGGTAGTTGGAGGGCACCTACCACATTGACCTGCTGTTCAGTACTTCTAGAAAAGGCAAAAAGACACAATCACAGAACCAGTTTATACTCAACATGTAAAACTGCATTCTCAAGTCAAACAATATGAAGTGATATGAAGTACAAAAACAAATCTAAAAGCTAGCTCACAAAAAAAGGAATCAGGTAGCTTTACCAGGCCCCACAAGATAAAAGATCAGAGCACAAGCAAATACATCAAAGCTCAACATAAGAAAAGAGCAGGAGGAGTAAACAAGGAAAATAGTAGTAAGCAAAGCTACGCTTATGTCCTCATAAGTACCAAGGCTTAAGCTGCCATCTAGGTTTCGAAAGATTCCGGAATCTCTTGGGTAAACCTAATGCTTACTCAACTTTGAAATCCCAACCCAAACACCAAAAACTTCAATAGCCAAAAAGGAAGAAACAAAGCAGAATATCATAAAAAAATGTGTGTGTGAGGCTGTGTGTGTGTGTGTGTGTGTGTGTGTGAGAGAGAGAGAGAGTTGCTTTTCCAAAATATCTCCATAGCCAATGGCTTCACCAAAAAAAAAAAGTGTGTGAGAGAGGATTCAATAAGTTAAATATCCACCACAACCCCCCCCCCCCGAAACCAAGCAGAATATCGTAGACAAATACGTACGTGTGTGTGTATGTGTGTGTGTGTGTGTGTGTGTGTGGAAAGCAGAGAGAGTGTGTGAGTGTGAGAGAGAATGGTGAGCGACGGTGAGTGCAGGCGATACCCTCCAAGGATATCTTCCCCTCCGTCCGTACGTCCGTACGATCGCCGTACGGACTCTCCCGGTGTGAAGGACCGTACAACTCGTCGTTCTTCCGTACGTCTCTAATTTTGCCGTCAGCCCTTCGGTACGATGTGACATCGTCAGTGTACTCAGCCTTTCCATACCACCCCGCCTCTTTCCGTACAATTTCGTACTTCTTTGTCAGCACTCCTTGTCCGTACAGAATACCGTTGTACATTCCTCCGTACAGAATCCCGTACAGCTTTCCCGCTGCTCCGTACAGTTCACATCGTGTACGACCATCCGTACAGTTTTTCCGTACAGCACCTCTTCATCCGTACAGTTTCTTCCTGCTGTTCCGTACAGCCTATCCCGCGCAGGCCTTCCGTACAGCTTCTCCGTACAGCCTCTGCCATACTGTTTTTGCACCTTCCCCCGGTGCCTTTCCGTACAGTTACTCTGTCTGCTTTGTCTTTCACTCTATTTCTTCCTTGCTTTGCCATATCTCAATCATGGCTTCAGGTTCCAATGTCTATACATATGCTAGAAAAGAAAGATCTGCAAATGCCAAGCGTCGTCCTTCTCAGCCTGCATCTCAGGATGATGAGCTTACTATGGAAGCTCAATATGTGTTTGATACACTCAAGGATGACTTTCAGCAGTCACAACAGGAATGGGGCAAACCAGTTCCGGAGGTCACATACAAATTGAAATTGCCCTCCCTTGTGAATCCCCTCAAGAAGATATCTCAAACCGCGGTAATTATTTTCTTTCCAAGAAGAATCCCAACCGCCAGTGATGTTGCGCAATGGATCAAGTCTATCCTTGGAGGATGTTTTGTAGAGGGTGTATATTTTGCCTCCAGAGGCTTTTATGAGGTGCATTTATCAGATGCTTTGTGCAAGCAGAGGCTCCTTGAGCTTTCTCCCCTCTTTTATGGGAAGCAGATGGTACATGCCATGCCTTGGTCCCCAAACAAGGACTACCAAAGTCTTATACGTCATCATTGTCCTGTATGGGTTGAGGTTGTTAACTTCCCGGACTATATGCATGAAGAATTGCCTGGCCTGGCCGCTTCATTGGGACAGGTCATTTGCCCTCCACGCCCCATGGGAAATCGTAACAGATTTTGCATCCTCTGGGACACTGACATACCTACCCCTCCTATTGCAGTGGAAGTTGAGGGTGTGCAATTGGGGGAAAATTTTTTTGACTTGAAATGGGGTGTATTTGCAGGCGCTTGCTTTGCCTGCCACAAGTTTGGGCATCTAGCCTCTGAATGCCCAATGGTTCTGCATCAACCCCCTCCTAATGCCTTGCCACCTCTGACAAGGGAAAAGAATGAGAATTTGCAAGCCAAGGCCGCAAATCGAAATGGAGCAAAGAATGCTAAACCAGTTAATCAGGTGCAATCACTTGTTGGAAAAGGGAAAGAAAAAGAAAAAGAGAAGATGAAGGAATCTGTGGGGACAGATCGGGATGGGTTTCAACAACCTAAGAAGGTGGTTGTATTGAAGCAACGCCCCTTTCAATCTCGGCAATGGGATGCTTCCTCTCCTTTACCAAGACAAGCTTCTACTTCAGCTCCTGTCCTTCAAAATTGGGTGGGGGTTTTGAAGAAGGGTATCCCCATATGTGATTCTGAAGAAGGGGAGAATGCCATATCTTTTATGGATCATGAAAGCCTGCAACCCATGCAGGCAGAGGCTTTGTCTCTCAAATATCTTGTTTCATATTTACATTTTCCTGTATATATCTCTTTTATGTATCAAACACTTAAGTGCTTTACATACAATGTACAGAGCCTCTGCAATGTCTCAAAGTGGAGGCTTTTCTGGAATTATGTACATAAAATGCAGCCAGATATTGTTTGTTTGCAAGAGCATAATCAACACTCTAAGGCTGGTCATCATGATCACTTTGGCGGCTATGATATTTATTATGCTGGTACCACTACCTATTCAGGTGTATGCATAATGGTCAGACATGAGCTGGAGCCTCAGTTAGCATTCAATGACAGCAGTGGCCGATGGATAGTCATACAATGTAATGTCAATGGTGACATTCTTGAGCTTGCATCAGTTTATGCCTCCCAAACCTCTGCCATGAGGGCTTCTCTATGGGAATCTTTAAGCAAATATCCATGGAGATCAAATGCCTTTATCTGTGGAGATTTTAACAATTCTCCTCTGCTGAGAGATAACACCACTTCAAGATCTCATATGCTTTCATCGGAAAGACAGAAATGGGATAGCATGCTTCTCTCTGTGCAGGCTGAAGATTTATGGCTGCTTCTACAAGGGTCAGTGCCCGGATATACTTTCCATCATAATGCATTTACCACATACTGGGCAAGGCTTGACAGATGGTATCTGTTCTATCCACAACAATATGCAGATTTTAGCCTTCATCTCCTCATAGATTTCTCATTGGGATTGTCAGATCATGCCCCATTATGGTTAAATCTGCAATTTGGTATGCCACTGGATGATTTGCCGACTCTCTCCAGCAGATTACTGCATGTTAATCAGGCTTATCTTCGACATCAATATTTCCAGCAAATGATCAGATTTGCAATTCATCCCTTGCTTTTGCATGCTCAGGAGGACACGAATTATGCTTGGGACAGCCTTGTATGGCTTGAAGCAAGCACCCAGAGCATGGTCTGACAAGATAGGACAGTATCTTGTCACTATACATGGAGGAATGAGGTCAAATGGGCAAAAAGGACAGCACAACAGTTGACTGAATTTTCACATTTAACGCCCCTTTCTGAATCAAAAAATGATTCCCTTTCACAAGCCCGGATCAAACTGACTGATAATGATCAGTGGAAATTGCACAAATGGTAGATTAGAGCAAGAATGAAGCCCCTCATGGATAAGGGCTGCTCATCAAAAGCCTTTTTCCATGGCCCGCACGCCACTCCAAAGAAAAACTCGTGTCTAAGGGTCAGGAAACTAGATGGATCTTGGATGCACTCTTTCTCTGATCTCCAAGATGAATGCCAAAATTACTTCCAGACACTGTTCTCTACCCCTGGCTCCCTATCAAATCAAATGACTGATGCGAGGACTGAATTTCTTCAATATGTTTTTGGGATAGTGAAAATGGATGATGCTCTATTATTTGAGAGACCTTTTACTGACACGGAACTTGATAATGCATTGTCCCATCTCGGCAAATACAAGTCCCCTGGCTAGGATGGTCTTACGGTGGAATTTCATATTTCTTTCTGGGATGATTTGAAAGATGTTCTCTTACAAATGATCAATGTTGCCTAGCAAGAAAATCAATTGCCGCACCTCTGGAAGCATGGCATAATCAAACTTGTGCCAAAAAAAAATCTTTGTGATCATATGTCAGATTGGAGGCCTATTACTCTGATGCCTGTAGTTTACAAACTCATTGCCAAAATGATTGTGTATAGGCTTCATGGGACTCTGAATGTGGGCCTTCATCCTCATCAGTATGGGTTTGTGCTGCGAAGACAAATCCATGATAATATCTCCAATGCATTGACTGCAATTGAATATGCTAAGTATTCGAATCAAGATGTGCTCATATTGCAGGTAGATATCACTAAGGCATTTGATACTGTACAATGGGATTTTATCTCCCAAACCATGACAAAGTTGGGCTTTGGTCCCAAGATAGCAAATGCAATTTATTGGCTTTATTCTGGCTCTACTTCCCAGTGCATTCTCGGAAGCCATCTATCTCGGTCATGGACATTGGGTAGGTCAGTCAGACAGGGCTGCCCCCTTAGTGCTCTTTTCTATGCCATTGCGACTCATCCCCTCCTGATGTATCTTGATCATCTTACAAGCACAGGACAGATGACTGGTCTTAAAATCCCTGGGGCTGCATCTTTTTTGGCACAGGCATATGCTGATGATTCCTTTTTTATGCCACAGAACTCTCCTCAGGAAGTCCACATGCTTATGGCCACCACTTCATGTCAGGCTCAGAATAGTCCAGTCTATTGTAATGTCTTATGTTCAGTTCTTCTTGCCTTTACTACATTGGTCCTCTAGAGATATCTCAGCTTTTATGTCTCAAGCTATGGAGCTGTTATGGAAGACAAAAACTGCTGTGAAAGCATTGAGGCTGCTGAAAATGGAAATGGTGTGCTCCCCTAGGATGCATGGAGGACTTAATGTTCTAAATATCAGATATCATGTACTTGCAAGGAAGGCGACTATGCTCCATACTTTTTTCCGTCAAAAACAACCATGGACTTGTATGATAGCATCCATGTGTGTCAATATGAGGACAAATGCTTATGGCCATTGGACTACTGATCATTGGGAGGTTGTCATTGGGAGATTTGTAGGGAAGATTCCTAGATGCCCTTTCTCTACTGCTCTGATACTGGACTGGAAACAAGTGCTTTCTAAAGTCAAATGGGCTCCTGATAATCATTCGGGGACAAACTCAATGAGGAAAGAAAGTATTCATTGGAGTGCCATCTTTGCCACTCCACTTGCTTTACAGGAACCGGTTAGGGCATACAATCTCATGAAATTGGGAATCAGATACATCAATGACATGGTAGATGATCATGGTCATGTCTTATCTTTTCCTCAAGCCACTGCCACTTATGCATTGGGAATGCATCACAGATTGATATGGAAGAAAATTGCTGATCTCTTGCACCCTTTTCTACCTATTCCCCCTGTGGCTGACACAGACAGGCTTATGAAATGGCAATTGTACCCCTCTGCTACATGCTATCGTCCTATTCCTCTGCCTGTTTTGACCTCCATCAAAGTCTACAAGCTTCTTCAGACTGCCCCTTGGATTCATCAATATGCTAATACTCTGTGGCATATCAAGCGGCCCCTTTCATGGTGGCGGAAAAATCTCCGACTAATATGGAGGTGTAAAATGCCTTTAAAACAAAGACTTTTTCTTTGGAGATGCATGACCGGCACACTGTCAGTGGGAATAACACTTGCCAAACGTCACATTGCTTCACCCACTTGCTTACGGTGTCACGCTCCTTCAGAGACTGTCCCTCATTTGCTTTGGCATTGCCAGTCTACTCGGAACCTCCTGAGGAAAATTTCGGATCATCTTCGCCTCCGTTTCCCGAGTCACATATTTGGGAAACACTTTTGGTTATTTGGCAGATTTAGGATGCCTTTCTCTCAATACTCACTCTTTTTCTCATGGATGAGATATTGGGCTCTTTGGACAATCTGGGAAGAGCATAATATGGCATACTTGGGCCGTCAGTTTCAAAAGTCAAATGAATCTTTTAGAGCCTCATTGCGGCAATCTTTATATGATGCCTGCCATGAGGGTGATATACATGCATCTTGCATTGAGCTTTTCTTTTTATGTTTCTGATCTGTGGAATACTCTCCATCTTGGAGACTTTCCCTCTTGTAAAGTTATGACAATATAAATACACTGCACTGGATTTTAACAAAAAAAAAGTGTGTGTGTGTGTTTGAGTGAGAGAGAGAGAGGATTCAATAAGTTAAATATCCGCCCGCCCCTCCCCCCCTCCCCCGAAAAAAGCAATAACAACAAAACAAAACAAAGATAAGCCAACGTATGTACATATAAGAAAACAAACGAAACACCAACGCAAACACAAGGAAACCATTAATTGTCATTATTTTTTAATTCATTACTTGTTTGTTATTTAATTTAAACATTATACACACACACATAATGAGAGAGAGAGAGAGAGAGAGAGAGAGAGAGAGAGAGAGTGTGTGTGTGTGTGTGTGTGTGTGTGTGTGTTTGTAGATTACCTCCAAAGATAGAACAAACCTAAGAACTGAAAACAAATGGGTTTAAAGCTCCCCCCTTTATGTAATTGGTTTATTTTTTCCCCTTGTGTTAGCATTAAATGTTAAAGTAGTTGTTTTACTGTATCTTTTTTACTTTTTCTCCCCCTCTTACTTTTTTTGGTAGGTTGTGTTGTGGTGGAAATTTAAAATACTCTATGTGTGTGTGTGTGTGTGTGTGTGTGTGTGTGTGGCTCGCTTTCTCTCATTCGCATTTCTTATTCTTATTTGTTGATTTGTTTCTTGCTTTTTTATATTGAAGTTTGTGTTTGTTTGGTTGGGATTTTTAAAGTTTAGTAAGCATTGGGTTTACCCAAGAGATTCACGAACCTTTCGAAACCCAGATGGTAGCTTATGCTTTGGGTGCTCATGACAACATAAACAAAGCTTTGCTTACTAACCTATCTTATTGTTTATTTTTCTCATTTACTCACAATCTTTCCTAAGGGCACTTCAAACTCCCTTCTTTTCTTTGTTCTTCACTCGTGTGTGTGTGTGTGTGTGTGTGTGTGTGTGTGTGTGTGTGTGTGTGTGTGTGTTGGGGGGGGGGGGGGGTAATAGAGTGATTACTTTGCACAATCAAGAAGTGTGCTTATCTCTGATTTAATCATGTTACTTCTCAGAAAGCGCTATAATACATGAGTAGTAATGAAGGATCTTGCTTTGTCCTTCGTTGTAGTCATTACATCTTTGGAATTTTGGCTGTGGGTATGACATTTGTTTCCTATAACACAAACACAAGAAAACAATTATTATATACCTAGATGAATCCAGGAACATTCCCAAACTCATCCTCTAAAAACACAACATAGTGCAGTTTCAATCTCATGATAGTCACTCACAAGGTTGAAAACCATAAACTCCATCATGCATAGCAGGGACTAGCTACTATGACATCCCCACTGACGTCATCAGCGCCCAACAGTGGGTGTAGACCATAGTATAAAAATATGCTCTCACACATACAAATCCACACACCCACACATACTTGAGCATCCATTTATACAAAGTCTTCGTACTGAGTTTCTGTCGGCACTCCGGAGGTGAAGGGCAGACTCAGCCATGATGAAGGCTAGCACTAAAGGAGAAGGCTAATCAAAAGGTAGTCCAAAATCTCTTCATTCAAGCTACAACTGCTTGTGAAGTCTAAACATTTTCATTTTAGTCTCTCCCCAACGAGCATCTAAATCTAACTCTAGCTGATAGGGCAACGCACCATTTAAGATAGAAAGAATTATCACAATACCAGCAGGCCGCAACTTAGACGAAAACTTCACAAGGTAAAATTTGCATGTCCGCTAATACGGCAGAAGCATATACCTAGATGAATCCAAGAACATTCCCAAACTCATCCTCTAAAAACACGACATAGTGCAGTTTCAATCTCATGATAGTCACTCACAAGGTTAAAAACCATAAACTCCATCATGCATAGCAGGGACTAGCTACTATGACATCCCCACTGACGTCATCAGCACCCAACAGTGGGTGTAGACCATAGTATAAAAATATGCTCTCACACATACAAATCCACACACCCACACATACTTGAGCATCCATTTATACAAAGTCTTCATACTGAGTTCCTATCGGCACTCCGGAGGTGAAGGGCAGACTCAACCATGATGAAGGCTAGCACAAGAAAACAATTATTATCATTATCTTTTAATTAGTTTAATTTTTATTTTTGTAATTTAGATTTAAAAATAATAATTAATAAGAGACTGGGAGGAAAAATATAATAAATAAATTATTTATTTTGTGTGAGTGTGTGTACTACTCATGCTTCGAGTAATCTCTCCAAACACGATAACTTGAGTGCTAGTAATGGTAACCAGATTTTTGACATAGAGCGAGGTCCTTGTGAATAAGCAAGGCCAAGTGCTCTTATTTTAAGACAATAAGAACGATTGATTCCATTATACACAGGGAACGAACAAGATTCTCCTTTAGGTGCTTCAACTGCGGTATGGATAAAAGAAACCTCTCTCTCTCTCTCTCTCTCTCTCTCTCTCTCTCTCAATGGTAATACTCAAGGTATTTTTTCATTGGAAGATGTGCAAGATGGCCTAAAGAGAATGGCAAATGGGAAGGCAGCAGACACTGTACACCTCACAACAGAACTCATTAAGTGGTCCAATGAACACACGCAAAGGCACATAGTAATGGCACTAAACCAAGCATTCGTGTATGGTTTCCCAACCGATTGGCAAGAGAACTGGATCAAGCCCTCAGTGGTAATACTCAAGGTATTTTCTCATTGGAAGATGTGCAAGATGGCCTAAAGAGAATGGCAAATGGGAAGGCAGCAGACACTATACACCTCACAGCAGAACTCATTAAGTGGTCCAATGAACACACGCAAAGGCACATAGTAATGGCACTAAACTAAGCATTCGTGTATGGTTTCCCAACCGATTGGCAAGAGAACTGGATCAAGCCAATTTACAAGGGAGGTGACCGCAATCAAGTGTCAAACTACAGAACCATTATGATATGCTCTACTCTAGCTAAGCTATATAGTACAATAGTAGAGGCAAAGCTGAGTGCTTGGGCAGAGAAAGAAAGGAAGAGGGCAATGGGACAAGCGGGTTTCAGGCCCAAACACTCCACTGTGGATCATCTAGTTACTCTCCGAGTGTTGATGGAGGACAGCTGCCTTAAGGGGAAGGCACTCTTTTGTTGCTTCATTGATTTTAAGAAGGCATTCGATACGGTGCCTAGGGATGTGCTATGGGAGAGAATGGAATGCATAGAAGTGCCTCAGGAAATAAGGTTTGCTGTCTTTAGACTTTATGAGAAAGTAAAATGTCAATTAAAATGTAAGGATGGGATGTCACAAGAATTTTACAGCAATATGGGAATCAAACAAGGATGCCCACTCTCACCCACCCTGTTTGGTTTATGCATTGATAGACTTGAGGAAGTGATGCACACAGAAGCAGGTAAAAGAGGGTTGTCCAGCCTCTACCTAGCAGATTTTGAGATTCACTTGCTTCTTTATGCGGATGATATGGTTGTTTTCACTAATAGTGAGGGTAAGATGCAACAAATGATGGATATCCTCAGCATGTTCTGTTCGGAAAGTGGGCTGGCTGTGAATGTTTCCAAAACTAAACTCATGATAGTCAAGACTATACAGCCAAGTAATCCCCCTTCAATCTCATATATGGGTCAACTTGTTGAATCTTGATACAGTGCACTCATTCAAATACTTAGGCATTGAAATTCCAGCCAATAACAAATGGAGCAGTTGTGTGCAACGGAGAATTGATGCAGGATGGGAAAAGTACTATCAATTTGAAAATGACTGCAGCAATACCAACACAAGAAGGTGGCAAGTACGAAACATGATTTTTGGGGCATATGTGGTACAAACAGTGCTCTATGGGGTAGAGGTGTGGGGGGGGAGTATACCATCATCAAAATGGAATGATGTAGAAAAAATGCAGAAATCTTTCATTAGAAGACACCTTGGCATCAAGGCTACCACACCCTACTCTCTCCTACTCCTAGAGACAGGATGCATACCCATAGAGTTGCATGCCTCGAAGAGAGTACTCAGATACATCACAAAGGTCAAGCGCATGAGTAATGAAAGGCTGCCAAAGAGGGCATGGGTAGAAAGTCAAAAGTCCCAAAAGACAAATAAGGGTAAGATTTTGGCATCTGGATGGGCACTAGATTTAAAAAAATGGTTCCAAAAATGGGAGGTAGAGAGGTACTTGGACTACTCTCCAGAGGAGGTAGATGAGGATGCCTTTCATCATGACCTGCTGAATGCACTACACAGGAAATGGCAAACAGCTGAAAACAGAGATAAGTTTGAGTACTACCGTACATTTATCAACCCCGAATATTGGGCTACTTATACAGGAAGAGAAACAGCCACGCAGAAGTACATTTGCACACCTATGGCAATACATAAGCGAAGAGCTTTGGCCTCACTTCGCACCCAATCACACCAGCTGCAGATTGAAATAGGAGGATGGAAAGATATGCCAAAAGAGAGCAGAATATGCCAACTATGTGACCAAGGAATGGCAGAAACTGAAGAACACATGGTAATGATATGCCCTTACTATACTCACATCCGGAAAGCATTTAGCTCTCTTCTCGAGGGACATAACAGACTGGCTGATATGCTACATAGCGGGTCACCCCCAGCTTTAGGAACGTTTGTCTATAAGCTTTTCAAGCACAGGAACTCACCTAAGACATAAAGGTAGTTTCTCTTAATACCCTCCCCTCCAAGGGAGGAGTCTTTGTGTACGAGGATTTTGTATTGCTCAGGTTCCATAGGCCGATTTTTGGTCTTCAGAGGACGATAATATATTCTTCTTCTTCTTCTTCTTCTCTCTCAGAAGGCTATGGGGTAAGCAGAGATCTAAAAAATCTGCTAGAACAGCCAGCCAAAATGCTAGGAAGCTTCTTAAAAGAGATTTTGGAACATCGCAACAAGGTATTGGTTCTAGTTCATAAGGACTCACTACCTCCTAAAGAAGAAGAGCAACCAGCTGGTCAAATGAGAAATGGTTGGCATTGCCACCTGCAACCAACCGCAATGTAGTAGCAAAGCCTTGATAAGAATCAAGCAACCCATCAAGGGTATTAGAAACAAGCTGAGAATCAGGCATAATCTCATCAATGTTGGCCAATTGCTCTTTCAAATCCTTCACATTAGTGAGATAGGCATCCATGTTACCACCCTCTTCAAGCTTCAAGTCTTGCGGGGATAGGCAACCCTCGCCTCATTCCGCACCTGATACAAAGATGCAAGATGATCCCACGCTTGCTTAGTTGTCTTGCAAGACCGGATGTGAGGGATAATAACCCGTTTCACTAAAAGAGCAATCAAGGCATGTGCTTTGCCATCACAACCATCCCACTGAATCTACTCCTATATAGGAGGCAAAGTAGCCATAATAATAGTGCAGGTGCTCTAGAAGTAGCATTAGAACCATCACCTGAAGACCCATCACCCGAAGTAGCACCAGAGGCGGTAGACGTAGCACCAACACCAGAAGTTGCAGTACGTGTAGGCCTAGCCTCAGAACCTGAAACAATATGATATAAATTCTTGACAACCAAAACATGTCCCATCATGTATGACCACGTGGAATAATTGGTGCCATCGAGCTTGTCATCAGCCCCAAGCATCCTAAACAAATCATCCTTATTGCCAACCATTGTGCCAAAAATGCAAGGCAAAAGCATCAATATGACAACGTAAATGAGAGGAAGGAAACCTCTCAAAATCAAATGGCAAAATTATGCTCGAGCTTCAAAGCTTATTCCTACAAATGACTCTATTGTCCCAAAGTGCACCTGTTGCAAGAAAAATCCCCAAAAGGCAACACGAGGCCTTCCAAGGTAACACGAGGCCTTTCCAAAATGCAAATAAAGCAGAAATTGGAAAGAACCAATGCAACAACGGCTTATCCAATGATATAGCCTGAAAGGACAACAATGAAAAAGCTCTAAATGCAAGCAGAGAGATTCACCCTTGAAAGAGAGGTGAAAAATGAGAGCAAATGGCAATGTGAAATGCCAATAGAGGGCTGAAAATGAGAATTACAGCAAGAGAAAGTGCTCCTACGAGAAGGAGAGCACTTAGAAATGAGAGGAGAGAAATCCAATGGAGGGGTACTCGCAGCCCGAGGCTAAGGGAAGCCAAAAGAGGACGAATGGGCTCAAGGAGTGGACTCCGGATCACTTCAACAAGCTCCAAGTATCTCCAAATGCCACGCACGAACCTCGAAATGAGAAAATGTGCTAAGAAAAGGCTCCAAATGGCTGACACGCATCCCTAGGCAAACCTGTAAGCATTAAATGTCGATGCAGCAGGTTCATACAGCTCCCTGACAATTGTGTACAGTTGTGTGGAATCCAGCATTTAATGCAGTGAAAATAGTTCCATACAGCCTTCGAGGGGCATTCAATGTAGGCGCACAGGTCCGTACAGCACCATACAGCTATACGGAATCCGTACAGAAGCCGCTGTCCACACGTGTGTATCCGTACAGGAGGAAAACAGCTCGATGAAACTGAAAAGCGCCTCGAAATGCAGCTCCCTTTACGGTGGATGCTCCAAAATACGTTCTTTTACTGTCAAAATGGGGGTTTTCGCGACGATAGAAGTGCTTGGAGAGGCCTCAAACACACACGGGTGTGCAGAAACCAGCAAGAACAGCAGGAATGAGGGCTCAAGAGGCTGCCAAACAGCTTGTGAAAGCTGTCAATGGCTGAGGGAATGGATTCCCGACCTGCTCTAATACCACTCTTGGCTAGGGCAAGCAATGGAAGCTCAAAAATGGAGGTGAAAAGGAGAAAAACGAGATGCTGTAACAGATTGCTGCAAAACTGAGAGTGGAGGCTCAAGAGGGAGCCAACATAACAAAACCCTAAGGCTAATTGGACTAAGTGTCCTAACTAACCTAGGTGGTACATACACTAATTGTACCAATAGTCCTAACTAACTATAACTAAGGCACATACCAAGGAATAAGTGGCACCTATGGATAGCCCATAGAATGTCCTACAACCAAGAGCTGCCTCTTGGCTGCAGCCAACAGATTCAACCCCCGACTCTCATGGAGATGAGCCGAGATATCCGGGAGGAAGGCCACGGAATGCCACCCTAGATATTCCACATCCAAGCATGAATGCAAACACACCAAGTATTAATGCATCACCTCCACCCTTGAACCTTTTTATCCCAGGGCCTAATAATGCTAATACATGTTATGGCCTCACATTTGCAGGGTGGACGAGGTGGTGACTTTGTGGATGAACATGTTGAAGGTATCGGGATTGCACAAAGAAGCTCGCATGTTCACAATTTGCAGTACCAAAGGCTGTTCGTGCTGCATGGAAAGAGCCTATGTTACATGATGGTTTGAGTATGGATCCGGACTTAGAGGAGCAAAACCTATGGAGTCATGGACTAGAGATTGCATGTGCCCATGGAAGAGGCTTAAGGGCTGGGGAAGGATAATATAGGAGCAGCATATGAGCCAGGCTGGAGGCCATTTATACACCCAGCACCCTGCAACAGCCAGGTCAGCCTGCAGCAGCAGATTGGGGTGTCGGCTTGCCACATGGCAGGCTAGCAGGTGAACACACTCAGTCGGCAGCAGCTGAGGCCAGTCGGTCTGCAAGTCTGCCGCACAGGTCAGCCAGATTGGGGGCAGACCAGCCCATGGGGGCAGTTCAGTCTGCTGAATTGAAAGCCTTCTGGGAGCACACAAAGGTGGCAGATCTACACAATGGTAGAAGAGCCTATTCTGGTGCACAAAGGGTGAGGTGGATTCCTACATCTACATACACATTCTTTTGCCTGTACATCTGAGTGTTCCATCGTCCAGATCTGAAGTATTTTCTTTACATGCATGCACACAGAGTGAGTTGTTGTCTCATGTTAAGTTGTATGATTGCGGGCAAGTCTTCTGCTGCAGGCCCCAGGGAGTCGGTTGCAGCAAGCAAGCTCGCTTGTTTGAACATGGTATCAGGACCTTGCGAGGTAGTAGATGCATGATCGTGTATTCTTTAGGACTATTGGCACACGGTCAACACACCAGACATAATCTGGTTTCGATATAACATTGTCCATCAAGGGTATCTCCTTGATGATGAGAAACAATTCGTCAACAACAACATTATTGCTCCTTTTTCCCTCCTCCTTGGGCTTCTTATTTCAGTCCTCCTTGTTGGCTACTTTCTTACTGGACTCCTTGGCATAATGCCATGACTTGTTGCAGACAAGCACTTGGCCTTCTTCTTCTTTGACTCGGAAGATCCTAGAGATGGCTTTCCTTTCCCGTTTCCCTTTCCCTTGGCATTGAGAACCTTGTCAATGTTTAGGTGATCATACATCTTCGTTAGGACCCTTCCTCAAGGATCATGGGCCCAAGCTCCTCAAACATAATTGTGCTGCTCCTTTTCATATAGTCAATGCCATGACAAAGCCTTGGTACAAGGTAGTTTGCTCAGTACAAGCCTTGTCAAGTTCTTGGTATCCATGATTTTATTTAAAAACTGCAAAGAGCCATGTACAAGCCCTCCTTCGTGGTATGTATGCAGAGTTAGGGCTCATGTGAGCCATGTATAAGCCCCCCTATACACATACATATGTATTGCTCATATGCTGAGCTAAAGCTCCTACACGCTCACAAGAGGGCTTTAGTGGGATGCCTACAGACTCAGCTCATAGGCCCTTATATAAGGCTGAGAAGGGCCTGAGTTCAGCAAACAGAACCCTAGAACAGGCCGAGGTCCTGGACTTGACCCGTGTCTGTTCCAGCTGACCTACTTAACCCACGTCTGTTCCAGCTGACCTGTAGGCCTGCTGGCAGACCTTAGTTCTGGGCTATAAGAGACCCAACGCCCGTACCTGCCCCTCTACCCTGCGCAAAGACTGCTGCAGTATGCAGCCTCTGACTGAGCCCTGCTGCACCTGCTTTTGTATCAATGACTGAGCACCTCTCTTTGGATGCGGCGCTAAATAAGATGTGCACAAATCCCTAATGGTCAGCTGAGCTCTAGATCATTCAAAGCTTAATCAGAAGTTCCTCTCTTTTCCTGTTTTTTAACCCAGCGGGAGGGGGGGGGGGGGGGGCGCGCACGAGAAGGCACCAAGGACACCACTTCAAGCATTAGTTCAATTTTCCTCACTATGATACAATGGATGCAAGCATATGAACTCTTCAGTTACTTAACAAACATATTCTCGTATCCATCCGAAGTAAACAAAGTCAAGGCCTTCATACTTTCAAGCAACACAAATGAACTGCTTAGTACAAAAGAGGTTGAGCAGGAGAGATGTGTAAGGTATTTTGGCTCTTTGATACGTTTGAACTTTGGCTGTTTTGATGTGTAAGGTATTTTGGCTGTTTGATACTTTCAGAAAAACCATATACTGATATTAGTACAAATTTCAGAATTAGAAGTGAAACAAGGTTAAGGGACTCTTTTAAAAATATATCAGTTAAGTTGCCAAATACTAACAGAGCAAAGAAAGCATATGAATATATAATGGAAACAATATCCCAGTACTATCATTTGCCAAATCAGATCTTATTGAACTCCCAAGTGGGTACATCTGTGACCCTCTAAATTAGACAAAAAATAGAAGCTTCATAAATGCCATATACCCTAAGGCCTGACCTCCATCGCCACATCCCAGGGATTCTGTTGAAATTTCATATCTTCAGGAATAAAACGTAAGTCCAATGTGTTCGCTGTACGCTCAAATTCCATTCCATCACAGGACTTGTAAAGAAAATCCGCCGTCGTACTGGAATCACACTCAATCACTGCATAATAGTATCTGCCATGAAAATTTACTTTTAATCTAGAATCAGTGTGTAAGTGTCAAAGCAGACAATGTAAAGCTCAGAATCCATGTTTAATAGCTTGATGGACATGTTAATCAGAGCAATCCATGATATCCACAATCAAGAGGACCCTATTTTAATTTTGTAAAGAAAAAGATGCAGCTTCAAAAGGGTAGGGTAGTTGTACACGCATGATTTTCCAGCTTTCAGTTCACTGAATTGTTTGTTTCTGTGCTCTAAGAGAGAGATGGCAGTCAGCCATATCCCTTGTATCTACGCAATCACGAGGGCCCTACTCAGTTCCCAACAATATTATTCATATGCTTGAAAAGAGATGTCATTAAGCAATATCCCTTGTATTTACATAATCACAAAGGCTCTACTCCAGTTTCCAACGATATGTTATAATCCTTTTGAAGGTAGAGTTGCACCAAACATAGACAGATTTTAAATTTTAAGATGGTGATTAAAGTCCACTGTTCATCTCTTAAAATCCACGCTACCTCAACCTCATGTAGGCCTATGTTACCTAGAAAGCATACAAAAAACAAAATTCGCCAGAGGAATGAATAGGTCATTAGTGAGAGAGTTTACCTGCTCCCTCAGTCACTTCTTCAGTAGTCCACCTCTAAGATGGTATCAGAGACAAAGGCAGCAGTTACAACGATACTTGAGCATCCACCACGGAGATTGAAGTCTGCACCAGATATAGTAATGGAGATGGAGAAGGCGAAGGTGAAGGGGAGAGCATGGTCGGGATACCCTCTAAATTTGTATTTTGTCCCTACCCAGACTTGAGCATCTGCCAGGAAGCTTGTTGCTTAAAGTCTGCAGCAGATACAGTAATGGGATGTAGCAGACGAAGGGGGGAGCATGGTCGGGATATCCTCAAGTTTGTATTTAATCCCTAGTCTACAGCAGATACAGTAATGGGGACCGCATGTTACACTAGTATAAGAGCATGATGGTTCCTTCAGATCTGAAGCATGTTCAAGTGAATCCTAGCAATTACAATGAGACTTGAGCATCCGCCACAGAACTTAAAGTCTGCAACAGATAGTGATGGGGATGCAGTAGGCAAAGGGGGAACATCGTCAGGATATCCTCTAAATTTGTATTTTGACCCTACCTTGGACTTGAGCATCCGCCACGAAGCTTGACGTCTGCTTGAAGTATGCAGCAAATACAGTAATGGTGATGCAGCAAGCGAAGGAGGGAGCATGATCGGGATATCTTCAAATTTGTATTTTGTCCCTAGTCTGCAGCAGATACAGTAATGGGGATGCACCAGGCAAAGGACGAGCACAATTGCGATATCATCTAAATTTGTATTTTGACTTTTCCTTGTAGTACCATATTCCATCAACCTCTCACTCCCTCCAGTGCGCATCAGGCTGCCTCCTATCTTCACATGTGTGCATTTACACCTTATGGCAAAGTAAGGGGGGGGGTCGGCTCCAAATCCAAATCGAGCACTATGGCAGTTCATCATCCGCACAAGGGCCTTCCACCTCAAGCACAAGTCCGAGGACTATCCTTCAACAGCAGTCACCATCACACTCATCTCAGCCATCCATTTATCTGGGGCCTACCAGCCAAGGGGACCTTCAATTTCCGCAATAGCTTCATGGAGTGCCTCAAGGTCTTCCACCCATAAGGTTATTACAACTAGCTCCATAGCCAGCTCTCAGAGACGTGAAAAGTGATGTAAAGTATCTTCGTAACTCAACGTACGCTTAACCCGCGGTTAACCATGGTTGTAATGGTTTGGCCGTGAGGGACTAGCTAGAGGAAGTGCACACTTCCTAGAAGTTCCTAAGGGCAAAGTCTAGGTGCACCACTAGGTCCTAGGGGCAAGGCAAAGGCTTTAAAAGAGGGGTCTAAACGTTGGGCCCGAAGACAACCAACATTGTCCTTGGTATGGGGGTTAGGACTTTAACGAAGGGGCAAATGGCAAGGAGGAGGTGCCATTTGTCATGCTGTGTATGCATGCCCTTCCCCGCCCTCAATCTCCCAGAGGTGCTAGACGTTTTCAGTTGTTCTTGTGCAGGTTTTGAGCTGTTTCAGCCGTTTTAAGCCTATTTCAGCTGTTCCAAGGCTAGTACTCACTTCTACAAAGTGCTAGAAATCAATTTTCAACTTTCTGAAAATTTTAGTATGGACTGTACGGACGTGTACGGCTGCCTCCAGTAGGTGCCCAGGGTTGTCTTTAGTTGTGCTGGACCTTTCTGCACGTGTTTTTAGCTACGTGGTGGCTTCTAGTGCTGTTCTTGACCAATGCAGGCTACAAGAGGAACTTTCCCTGCTGCTTTTGGCATGCTCTCTTAGTAGGAGGACTCAGGCACAAATCTTGAGACAATCATTTCGGGGCAAATCTGTGAACCATATTTCCTCTACAGCTCTTTCTTGTTCACCCTCCATTCTCTACCTTCATTTCTCTCTTATCCTGATTGTTGGAAGACACCTGTACCCTGCGAGGAGCCTAGACAGAGGATAGGTGCAAGGAAGGAGCTCACCCCTCTGCCACAAACAACGAGAATTGGTTCCAGGTTCTGTTTTTCCTTGTTACAGCAAGCAACCTAGGGAGATGTCTGGGTTCACACCCCCTTGAGCCACGTATCATGAATCTAAGCCCTTGATATGGTTTCATCTGATGCCCTTGATTTCGCTTGATGTAAAAGCTAAGCTTTTGACTAAAGCACTAAAAGCATATAGGTGCTTTTCACAATAAAAAGACTATATAAACGTTTCAAACCTATTCGATTTCAAGAGATGGTCCACTTGATTTGCAAGTTTGGGCTTATTGGCATGTGAAGCTTTGGAGAGCCTCGCGATGACCCTATGCTCCACTCTCACAAGCCTAAGAGCTCGACTTACTATAGTGATCAAACTCCCATTTTCCCGAGATTGAAGAGGCACATAACGCTGGCTAAGTGGAGAGTGAGAATATTACCTGCTCTACTTCGGACTTCCTCTAATGATAGTCGTCTTCCTGTGCTGTCCAAAGTCTACTCAACGATCTGAAAATGTTGGAATCATCCCACTCAAGGACACACGCAAATCCTCTTAGGGTCACATTGGCAAGTTTTCCAGATATTATCTCTTGGCGTTCGACTACGATTACGACTATTGACATTCAGGTAATATGCCAGTTTCTTATCCATTCGCGAGACTTATCCTTGACATTTGCAGGGAGGATCGGGTCCTAATGGACCCTGTGTTGTGTCTCATGTCCACAATGTACTCATTCTCTTTTTCCTTAAACAATTAATAAGATAGTGGGATTCGGCTTCAATTTCGAGTTAGTAGTTACTTGCTTCACGATGGAAAAGAGTGCATGTCGCAGATCTAGTTCTTTCTTGCTTTGCAGCTTTTTACAATGCATGCGTGATGTTTACAGTCCTTTCAGAACTCCTACAGGTTCTAGCAAGCACCCAGAGGCAAGGGTGATCCTGTGGTAGGCCTAAGGACAATGTGGATGCATGTGATAGCCTTGAGGCTGCCTTGAGCTCAGTTTGCGAGTGATTTGGATGCATGAATGCCTCTCAGTTGGGTCAGATCAGAACTCCATGGCTGAGTATGCCTATGGGCTGTCATATGCTATGGCCTTGACAAAGTGGTGAGAGAACCGGCTTCTTGGATCTCTTCCTCTCATTTATTTCTGCAATATTGTAAGGGAATAGACACTGCCCTTGCATCCTAGCAAGAGGTAAGACCTCCCACATGGCATCTTCCTCTCATTCTCTCATATCGATCGACAAATTCAATGGGTCCAACTTTCATAATTGGCAGATCAAAATCAAGTGCCATCTTATGAAAGGTGGTCTTTGGGACATTGTTCACCGTGCTGCTCTCGAAGGTCCATCTGAGCAAGTTGTTACTGCCAAGAACGACAAAGCCTATGCTATCATATTGCTCGGCCTTGGAGATGATTACATTCATCACATCTCTGACATACAGTCTGCTCCTCAAGCATGGATCACTTTGGATACCCTTTTTGGAGCCCGATCTAAAAACTCTAAGATTGCACTTATGATCTCATTCTTTGATCTACATATGCAAGAAGGAGCTACTATAGCCTCTCATGTCAATTCTCTTCGCAGTCTTATAGTTCAGCTTGCGTCAGTCAAGTCTCCCATCTCCGAAGATATTGCTATTGCTGTGCTTCTCAAAAGCTTACCTGACTCCTATGCTACTCTTGTCACTACCTTCAAGTATCATAATAATCCTTCTCTTGAGGGTATCATCAATGCTCTCCAAGAGAAAGAAAGAACTCAACAACGAAAGGTAACTGACACTGCATTTTTAGCAAAGAAAGGAAGTTCTAAGGTAAAGAAGCCTTGCACCCATTGTGGCAAAACTAATCATATGGAGAAGGGCTGTTTCAAGGCTCATCCATGCACCATTTGTGGCCGTGATAATCACCAGGAGAGGGACTGCTACTCCAAAACCTCTACATCAGCTCCTGCATCTACCTCAGCCCATGTTGCTGCAACATCTCCATCAGCCGATCCTGCTGTTCCTTCCTCACATGATGAGAAGTGGGCTTTCTGATTACTTCTATGTCTTGTCTACCACCTTGACCACCGATGATGTAGGTCAAGGGGTTCTAGTGTCTTGGTCTTTCTATTTGTCTACAGTCAGTCTTCTGTCTATCTAGTCTTGTCTGTCTGTCTATTTGTCTATCAATCTGACTGTCTTTTAGATCCATCTTGTCCCTACCCTTGTGGACCCATATGAGGATATCACTTGAGGAGGGGTGTCTCAGGATCTTTTGTTTGTCATGTTGTCTATCTTGTCTCTCAGTCTATCAATCTTTTTGTCTGTCTTCTAGTCTTGTCTTTCTGTCTTACTCCTAGTGTCCACTTAAGGAGGGTGTTGGAGATAAGTGCACACTAGGTGTACTATTTCCTAGTCTACATATGTCTAAGTCTAAGTCTAGTCTTTATGTCTTGAGTGTGTGCCATGTGGCACTTCTACAATTATCCCATAACCACTCTTGCTTTATGTCTTGTACTTTGGCCCATATATTCATGGGTCACATCATTGCAATTGATCAGTCTAGCTTGTGTCTTGTCTACACTCTTCTCAAGGTATTTCTAGTCTTTCAGTCTTGTTATTTCATTTCCAGTTTCTAGTTCTAGTTCTTGCTTCCATATTCCAACAGCCTTGCCACTGGGAATTCTAGTGGTGCACTTGGATTAGATGCCTTGAAGACAGGTAGAGGATTTACAGGGAGGAAAAATGCAGGGTTGACCCCTTGTGAAGCATTTCCATTCAGAAGCATTAAATAAATACCGTAAGGGGCACCAAGGAATTTGGGGCCAGTGGGTGCACTGTGTACTATTTTCATTGAGCAGGGGCATTCTACCCTTACCTTTGCTGTTGTTGAAGTTTATTTCTAAGTTATGCTAAGTGATTGAAGTGAATGAAGCTTGCATTGTAGCTATTTATGAAGTTTATGATTAGGTAGAAGATGATCACTGCCCTTTTAGTTATTGAAGGCCAATTTCAGTGGTTCCATTGCCAGCACAGTCACCATCTTCCTACAGAGGTGAGCCCTGATAGTATTGTATAAAGGACACCTTCATTGCAATTGTTGCTATAGCCATCAATCTAGCAAAGCATGTCACACCGTGAGTGGTCATGGACCATCTCTTAGCAAGAGGGGCAGGACGAAGACAAAACATCATAAAGAAAGAAAGAAAAGAAAGAAATTTTATTAGAGTCTTTGGAAGACCGATGGGTCTATGAGACTGAAAGAAAACCTGATACAAATCACAGTAAGGATGGAGCTACTGAAACGAGCATCATCACCCGTGTTGAATCCTAAGTCTGATCATACATAATTAAATATATCTGGATGTAACAATGAAAAGAAAAGGACTGAAGCGGAGCGGAATCCTCCATATGTCATGTCGCCCTAGCTGGTGCATAGCCGATGATGGGACGCTTGCGCCTGTCAAGGGGTGACGTGCGTCTCGGTCTCCTGGACAAGGCTCGACGCAAGACCAGAGCCACCGTGACTCCCGTGGGACGTATCCCGGGTCTAAACAATGACGGGAGTCCCCCAGAGAGATCTGTGAGTCCCCTCGATGTCTCGTGTGTCGTGCTGCGATCATCGGGTCGAGATCTCTGTCACGTCTGCGGCTAGAGACTGGACGATCAATGTGTCATGTGCACGGATTGGTATCTGACGTGTACTAGTTACACAGAACTAGCTCAGGTTAGCCTGGGGAGGCTTAGAGCTAGGCAGGCTTGATTCTCGGGTTGAGTGGCAAGGGTACGAACTATTTATAGGTCTTCGCTATTTTTGGCGCCGGGGCCCGAGTCTATAAAAGAGGCCCAGGGGGTTCAGTTCTCAGTGTGCAGTTGGGAGCAAGTCTCGTTCCCAGGTGCTACGTCTGATCCTGGATTGTGTCGCGGACGCGCGCCTGCATCTTAGCGTAGCCCAAGGCCCAGTGGCAGATCCAGGGCTTCACAGCGCCACCTGGTGGTATGGGACACCAGGCTGGTTGGGATCTGATTGGGAGTTCGTGCCAGTAGCTCAGCTCGTGGCTCGGGGGGACATCTTCTGATTCGGGATCACATCCCGTAGATGTCACGGTTGCGTGGTGAGCAGCCTGCTCAGTTCTGATGTTGTGTGTGGTTATTTTGCAGATCAGGGGTTTCAGGAGTGCTGGGATGTGTCAGTTGGTATCAGAGCCAGCTCCTGAGGTAGGAACTTCTGATGCGAGAAATTTGACGGATTTCTCTTCCAGGTATGCCCTAAAATTCGAGATTTCCTGCTGCGTTTTTGCTGTCTACCTGGGGTAGAAGGGGTGAAGAAATATCTGGGAAAGGAAGAAGAAGAGGAGTGAAATAGAATCGAAATTTCTGAAGGCTACAGAGAGAAGTTCTGAGGGAAGAGAAGGAGAGCAGAAAGGAAGGAGAGTAGGGCAGGAAATAGACAGCCAGGGAGTAGGGGATGGGGAGGTTGGGAAGGGGCGTTGAAGGCGAGGCAGAGTGGCGGGACAGCCTGTGTAAAAGGCTGTCCCCAGCCAGCGCAGCGGGCTGTCCACAGCCTGCGCAACAGGCTGCGAGCAGCCTGCGCTGAAGCAGGGTGCTTTTTCCGAAAAAAGCACCCCTCCAAAGTTGGAGGGGCTCAGGTTCTTTTTCCGAAAAAAGCACCCCTCCAAAGCTGGAGGGGCTTAGCCTTCTTTGGAAGCCTAGCTTCCAAATCAGGCAGCCCTGCACCCTATATAGGTGGGGGGCTGGGTGCTAGGCAACCCACAAGCAGCCCAAGATTCGAGAAGCTACCTCGAAATCTGTGCCAGCCAGCCTCGCCCTTCAGCCGCGCCCTGTTCGAACAGCTTCCCTGCATCCGCCCTGCCTGCGATAGCCCTGCGCAACTCCCGAAGCTGCCGTACCAGCCGTACAGCTCCAGCGACAGCCGTACAGTCTGTACGGACTGTCCTGCCTGTTTCGAACCAGCTGCTGTACCGAACAGCAGCTGCGCCAGCTTCTGCAGCCACCGTACGGACTGCGTCAGCAGCCGTACAGGCCACGTCAGCAGTCCGTACAGCTCCTATTGTCGACTGCGCATCCGGTTAGCAGATTCGGGGAGGCACCAGGACTCGTGGTCTTCCAGATTTCAGCATCTCTTCTGTCAGATTTATCTGGGACGGTTTTCTTCTGCTCCATCTCCCTCCGTGCTCCGTTTCAGTTATTTATTTCTCTCCGTTTGTAATCGAATCAGATTTCAGCCATGTCTGATGCTCCAAATCCCGAGTTTGCTATGGGAGAGCAGGACTTAGATTACACTCCAGTGGGAGAGGATGATCAGGGTCTCTATGATGACCTGATCACTAAGAAAGCCTTCAGTGAGTTCACGACTGCTCTGGATGGTAAATTTGAGCAGGTCAACGCTAATCAATCGGGGTTGACACAGCAACTCCAAGGGATACAAGCTACTTTGACTCTTCTGGCTAGCACGGTTCAGGCACTCACGCATGTGGATGCCATGGCCTCCGTGCTAGGCCCGAATATCACTCCGGATCCCTTTCCAGGTGACCAGAAATCAAGAACAAAGGAGGTGGTTGACACTTGGTTGCACAAGTGGCAAGTACACTTCCAATTTCACCCCTATCCAGACGAGAAAAAGATTCAGCTAGCAGCAGGGTTTATGTCAGGTAAAGCCTTGCTTTGGTGGAAAGAACTTCAGCCTAAGCCTGATACTTGGACAGAATTTGAGGGTATCTTCAGGAAGGAGTTCCTGAAGAAGGAAGATGACTACGATATCGTCGGCAAGCTCAAGGCCCTCGATATGTCAAAATTGAATTTAACTTTTGAAGTTTATCTTCAAAGATTTAGGGATCTGGAAACCAGGGCCACTAAAATGGATCCTGTAACCTTGTTAGGTTTTTTCGTGGATGGTTTGCCAGACTCCTATAAGTTACATATTAAGAATAACAAGTGCACAACATTGCAGGAGGCCATGACATATGCGCGCATATATGATGATACCATGGCCGGTACCAAGGCAACCACAGTTACCGAGACCAGCGGAAAGAACAAACGCAAGTTCTTTCAGCATGCAACTGGTATTGGGGAGACGAAGTCTACGGACAACGCCTCCAGGAAAAGCTTAACTCCTGCGAAGAATGGTAAGGCCCGTTTCCTTCGCACTCTCAGGCTCAAGAAAGAGGGCCGGTGTTTTTATTGCGAGGAGCGGGGCCACACGAAGAATGAGTGTCCTAAGCGGAAGAACCAGAAATTGGTGCTAGGACCGAAGCTCCAGGCAGGTCCACGAACCGCAGCTAAGGGAGCCAACCAGGTTACGATGACAGGTATTTCAGTAAATGTCATTACCTGCCCCCTTTCTTGTAATTGTACCTTTAATACTTCGTTGTTTGGTTCCCATGATCTTTTCCGAGTTTATGGAGAAGTTAGGGACCAACAGGTTCACATTCTCTTTGATCCGGGCAGCTCTCACAATTTTGTTAATTACAAATTTGTGCAGAAGATGGGGCTGTCCACAGTACCTAGCGACCACACCTACGAGGTGCAGCTTCCAGCCGGGAAGCAGTTTTGGAATCGCAAGGTTAAAGCGCTTCCCATCCGGATTCAAGCCTACACACGGGAGCTCTCACATGTTATGTTATGCATTTAGAGCATGTAGACTTGCTGATCGGGATAGAGTGGTTTAAAACCCACAATATCCAGATTGGATGGATGGAGCATACGCTTTCTTTTGTAGACAAAGGCACCCAATTTTGTATTCAGTGTGATAAGATTATCCCTTCTCAGGGGCCTATTGTATCTGCGATGCAGCTTCGAAATATATTGAACACTTCTCATTATGATGTCTATCAGTGTGTTTTGATTCCACTTTCTTCATTTATTGTTTCGGTAATTAACAAAAATGAATTAAGTGTGTTTGAACACCGAGAATTGAGAACGTTGTTAGATAATTTCAAGGACGTATTCCCAGCTCAACTGCCGGAAGGGTTACCTCCAGAAAGGGCAGTAGATCATCGCATAGACTTAGTCCCAGGGGCTCAACCTATCAGTGTACCCCCGTATAGGATGAGCCAGATAGAGGAGGATGAGTTAGCTACCCAGCTTCAGGATTACCTGAATATGGGCTATATCCGCCCAAGTAAATCTCCTTGGGGTGCACCTGTCCTATTAAGAAAGAAGAAGGATTCTTCCTGGAGAATGTGTATAGATTATAAACGACTCAATAAAGTTACAATTAAGAATCGCTATCCTTTACCTCGTTCTGATGATTTGATAGACCGTTTGGCCGGAGCGAAATATTTCACTAAGATTGATTTGCGTACGGGTTATCATCAAATCCGTATCTATGCTAAACACATAGATAGGACCGCATTCCGGACTAGGTATGGTCATTACGAGTTCCTCGTATTACCTTTTGGTTTGACCAATGCTCCTGCTACTTTTCAGCAGATGATGAACGATTTGTTCAGAGATTATCTGGACAAATTTGTTGTCGTGTTCTTAGATGATATCTTGGTATATAGTAAAACGCTTGAGGATCATATAGGACACCTTCGGGTTGTCTTACTTAATCTAAGACAGCATAAGCTTTATGCCAAGATGAGTAAATGTGACTTCTTTATGAAAGAGATCATTTACTTAGGACACAAGATTTCTTCTGAAGGTATTAGCATTGATCTGGATCGTATCCAAAAGGTTTTAGAATGGCCTATCCCTCAGACTGTGAAACAACTTCGTTCTTTCCTAGGATTTACGGTATTTCTTCGGAAGTCAGTCCGTGATTATTCACAAATCACGGTACCCTTGACCAACATATTGAAAGGTCGTGGACGCAGGTCTACTCAACCGATCCCTTGGAATGATGCAATGAACAAGGCTTTTGAAACCTTGAAGTTATCTATCAAGGAAGCACCCGTTCTTGCATTACCCGATCCTACCCGGCCTTATGTTTTAGAGGCCGATGCGAGTGATTATGCGATTGGGGCAGCTCTATTCCAAGAGGGCAAACCTGTAGCTTTTGAGAGTAAGAAGCTAGACGACACTCAGTATCGTTGGCCCACACTTGAGAAGGAACTTTATGCAGTAGTGTATGCTCTCAAGGTTTGGAGACACTACTTGTATGGTTCAAAGTTCCTTGTATTGACTGATCACCAGTCAATTAAGTATGTGTGTGATGGATCAGACTTGAGAGGAAGGAAAGCCAGATGGGCAGAGTTAATGCAGGATTTTGATTTCGAAATACGTTATCGTAAGGGTTCGTTAAATAGTGTGGCGGATGCCTTAAGTCGAGTTAAGTTTGTAAATGCTTTGTCATTTACGGAAATATCCTCAGACCTATTTCAATCCTTGAGAGGGCTATACGCAACTGATAGTCATTTCAGTTCTTATTGGCAGAGAGTCCAGGATGGGAATTCCATGGTTGACCAGGACTCAGGGATTGTGCCACCTAGGATACAGGCGGCGGGAGGTCAGTGGATGATTAGGAACGGCTTGCTGTTCCGGAATGAAAAGATTTGTGTGCCTGATGTTCTGGACCTAAAATCCAAGATTCTCTGGGAGTGTCATGATGCTCCTAGTGCGGGACATCCAGGTATACATAGGACTCTGTCTCTTGTGAAGCATACCTTTTATTGGCCTAAGATACGTGCATTTGTAGAGAACTATGTGGTAGGTTGCCGAGTTTGTCAAGTTACTAAGGCTGAACGCCTTAGGAGCGCGGGCTAATTACAGCCATTACACATTCCAGGTAATAAATGGGAAAGTATTTCCATGGATTTTATTACTAGTTTACCTCGAACGCGAAAGGGTCATGACTCTATTTGGGTCATAGTTGACCGTTTGACAAAAATGGCTAGATTCTTACCTACAAGAACAACTATTTCAGCTGTTCAGTTGGCTCACGAGTTTGTGGACCACTTGTTCAAGCTGTATGTATGCCATCTGACATAGCCAGTGACAGGGACTCAAAGTTTACAAGTAACTTCTGGACACTTGTATTTGAGAAGTTGGAAACTACTCTAAGTATGAGTTCCTCGGATCATGCACAATCCGATGGCAGTACCGAAAAGGTCAACCACTTGGTTGAAGACATGCTTCGGGCATATGTATCTAAGAGACAGTCTTCATGGGAAGATTATCTACCCATGATTGAATTTGCTTATAACAGTGCAAAGCATTCTAGTACAGGTTATAGTCCTTTTATGCTTATGTACGGGTTTCAACCTAAGTCACCAGTTATGGTTGGATTAAAAGGGATTCAAAATGATGCTGCTAAGAACTTCTTGCAAGACATGCAGGAAATGTTGCACTTTGCCAAGGAGTCTATTAGAAGTGCCCAAGATCGGGACAGATTTTATGCTAATAGACATCGTTCACCTAGAGAGTTCTCTGAAGGAACGATGGTATATTTGAGAATTCCTAAGGAATCCAAGAGCCTAAGTACTGGTTTGGTTCCGAAATTATCCCCCAGATACTGTGGCCCATTCAAGGTCATTAAAAGAATTGGACCAGTTGCATATCGACTAGAATTGCCTCCTGATGTTAAAGTACATCCAGTCTTTCATGTCAGTAGACTGAAAGAAGTATTGGGTGCAGATGATCAAATTGTTTCTCCTCATGAGATTATAGAAGTTACAGATTTAACTTTTATTCCTCACGAACCTGAATCTATTCTTGAATTCCGTGAAAGACAGATTCGAAATCGTACTATCACGGAATACAAGATTAAGTGGAAGGATCGTGTTGAGGAGGATGCAACATGGGAGACATTACAAAACCTCCAAAGAACATTTCCCGATTTCTTAGCGAACTCAGGAGTGAGTTCTTAGAGGAGGGGGAGTATGTCATGTGCACGGATTGGTATCTGACGTGTACTAGTTACACAGAACTAGCTCAGGTTAGCCTGGGGAGGCTTAGAGCTAGGCAGGCTTGATTCTCGGGTTGAGTGGCAAGGGTACGAACTATTTATAGGTCTTCGCTATTTTTGGCGCCGGGGCCCGAGTCTATAAAAGAGGCCCAGGGGGTTCAGTTCTCAGTGTGCAGTTGGGAGCAAGTCTCGTTCCCAGGTGCTAGGTCTGATCCTGGATTGTGTCGCGGACGCGCGCCTGCATCTTAGCGTAGCCCAAGGCCCAGTGGCAGATCCAGGGCTTCACAGCGCCACCTGGTGGTATGGGACACCAGGCTGGTTGGGATCTGATTGGGAGTTCGTGCTAGTAGCTCAGCTCGTGGCTCGGGGGGACATCTTCTGATTCGGGATCACATCCCGTAGATGTCACGGTTGGGTGGTGAGCAGCCTGCTCAGTTCTGATGTTGTGTGTGGTTATTTTGCAGATCAGGGGTTTCAGGAGTGCTGGGATGTGTCACAATGTCACTCGATGGGAAGAACTCTATGATCCTGCTCTGAGAGGTGTCTGATGATGTGGCCAAGCCCCGTCACCTGAGTAAATACTCTCTGTGTCGGACCCCCTCGTGAATGAAGGACGCGAGGCATCTCTGATCTGGGTAGGAATCTGGAAAGGAGCCTGGATCCGTCTCTGAAGAGGCAGTGGTAGCAACCTCGGATCTCGTAGTACACTGGGCACCTGAAAATAAAATGCTCCCCCAACTGAACCTCCTGACAGTCGCACAATATGCATAAGCAATGCTCCCTAGGAATCCCCTCTGCTCTGCCGCTCTCTAACCATTATTCCTTTGACCAGCTGGTTGCCCTCTTACTTCAAGAAGAACAAAACCGTGCAAACCGCAATGCTTCTATGGCTTGTGATCAAGCCTTTGCTACCCAGCATAAAAATAAAGGCAAAGGCAAGGTTTCAGCTGGTAAACCCCCTCATTCACATGCTGGTCACTCCCATGATGCTGCTTCTTAGGGGGATAAGAAGAAGAAGAAGAGATGCAACTATTGTAGAAAACCTAGGCATGACATTTATGAATGCAGAAAGAGAATTGCATCTCAGAAGAAGAAAGAGTCTGGTCTTGCAGTATCTAGTTCTCCTGGTCCTAATGATCGACATGAATCAGCTAACTTTTGCACAAGACCAGCATTGGGCTTTTCTTGTTACATGTCAGTATAATCCTAATGTTCAAGACTCTAGACAAAGTGCTTTATGTTCCAAGCATTCGCAAGAACCTCATCTCTATTTCAGCCATAGCTACTTGTTAGGTTCTCTTTGATGGTGTTCGGTGTACGGTCTATGATGCGACACATGCCTTTACCATAGAGTTGAATGGGACATTGACTAGAGGGCTATATAGACTTGATGCCTATGACAGATGCTTGGATGATGCTGTACTTGCAAATGTAGATGCCTATGCTCTTGATTGTTCTACCATGGCGAATACCCATTTGTGGCATGAGAGGTATGGACACCTCAACTTGGGGTCTTTGGTGAAGCTACATAAGGATGGAATGGTTGTTGATCTTCCCAAAATGCATATGCCTTCAAAGCATGTTTGTGAACCTTGTTTCCTTGGTAAGATGCACCGTTTTGCATTTTGGATATGTGTACATTATGTGTATTCTCTTCGAGTGTTCTTGCACTATAGATACATGCACACGACGTCAATTGGCATTAAAGTTTTTGTTCTAAGATCTCGAGACGTTGATAGATGACTACTTCTATGGATTAGGTTTATCTCATAGTCCATCTCATGCAAACCTCTCTCTTCAAAAAAAAGAGGTAAGACTATCATCTTGTGTGTTGATGAGCTAATTGTCATGGGTGATCACACGAGGAAGATGGGGAATCTCGATGGACTTGGAGATGACACATTTAGAACTCCACTAATATCAACCATACAGGTGGCATCTTTCTAGTTAGTCTCAGCCCACTTGACTCATGAGTTTATTGGTCTATTTTTTCCCTTTTATACATATTATAGGTTGAACATTTCACTTCCAAAAGCATCGCATATGACGACCACCTTCGGTTAGACCATATAGGCAAACAAGAACAATTGAGAGGGTGCACCTGAGCTTGGCTTTTTCATACTGCCTAAGTTTCTCCACGTTGATCCCATCATCTGCTTCATCAAGCCCCTCTGATTCAAATACAGATTTTGGGCCTTCTTGCTCCTCTTCTTTCATCTGCTGTACCCCAAATTCCGATGGATACACTGACACATTTAATATTTTTCCATCCTTGGGTACAAAAGAATTCATCACTACTAATATATCAACAGCCTGCAATGCAACAGAAACAAATGCCAAGGTAAATGGAACCACAATGATGCAGTGCATCAAAATTTCTCAGAGCGCAATTGCAGATAAAGTTAGTAAATATGATGTTTCAATACTTCCTACTGCCATATAGGCCAAACCCCTTAGCTTAAAGAAATTTGCTTACGCAAGCATCATGCAGATGTAGAAAAGTTACCAAATTTCCATCTCATTTAGCGCTTAAAACACATGCAGATAGGACCTCTTTGCTTAGGATTGATTCGTCCTCGAGACCTTCACTGCTTTCCTTGAGAGGGTCGGTCCGATCAACATATTTAAAAACAAAAACACTTGTTCCATAGAAGTTCTACTAAATCTTAGTGTAATTTTAATGCTTCTTCAGGCACCAACAATCTTAAATTCCACAGGCAGTCAATGCCATTGTACCAGTCTGGCAGAATTCTGAAAAAAACAATATAACTTCAGTAACCAACATCTTAAACTCCACAGCCAATCAATGTAATTCATCCATTACGGCAGAATTTATGGAGTAAGTCAAAACATCGAGTGATTGCGTTTGAGCGAGCCTAGAGTTTTAGCGATGCTTGTGAGGCACTTTGTCTAAACCTGTAGTAGGATTAATTTTTTACTAAAAATGGTTGAATCTACATGACACTATCAAAGATTGTTTTTACTTATTTTTACAAAGATAAAACTTACTATTGGATAACTCATAAATCCATGCAAGTCAACAATCATTCAATGAATACCAAAGGGAAATTTCTTAGCAACATACAAAGAGAAAACCTATAATTTGATAAATAGTAAATCCGTGCAAGTTAGCAATCAGTTGCAATGTCTACACCTCAAGGCAGTCACTCAAAATTATGTAAGGTAGCACATGAGTTGAAGGGGTTTCTTTATTTTGTGGAGTTACATACAAACAACAATAGTCCCACCCATAATATAGAAGCTCCTCATATAAAAACCCATCACAAATCGCTATTTGTAGCTCATTGATTTTTATGCTACCCATATGATTTGATCTATTTTGTACATGAAATGATCATATGAATAAAATGTTTAAACCATGGAGCTAATAAATTATTGATCACCTTATGACCATGATGCTAACTGAATATAGATCAACTTCATATGTACATGACCATGTATACACCTCTAGGATGGAGGGAGGAAACCAAGGACCCGAACTCTATATGAGTCATAAGAAAATATAGAGTTTGATAAGGTCTAGCTCTAATGAAACAAAGATAAGTACAACTGTCTAAAGCTCTAGAATTTTGACACTTTAGCATGATAAATGGATTCATTCATATGTTTCCAATCATTGTGACTACAAACATGACCATATTTGAAGTCTGATTGACCAAGTTATGGCCCAAATAAAAATTGGAAGGAGGAGCCTCCCAAGAGGCCGCGATATCCATTTTGTACATGAAATGATCATATGAATAAAATGTTTAAACCATGGAGCTAATAAATTATTGATCACCTTATGACCATGATAATAACTCAATATAGATCAACTTCCTATGTACCTGACCATGTATACACCTCTAGGATAAAGGAAGGAAACCAAGGACCCGAACTCTATATGAGAAAAATTCGTAGTCATAAGAAAATATAGAGTTTGATAAGGTCTAGCTCTAATGAAACAAAGATAAGTACAACTGTCTAAAGCTCTAGAATTTTGACACTTTAGCATGATAAATGGATTCATTCATATGTTTCCAATCATTGTGACTACAAACATGACCATATTTGAACTCCGATTAACCAAGTTATGGCCCAAATAAAAATTGGTAGGAGGAGCCTCCCAAGAGGCCGTGATATCGCGGCCTCCTGGGAGGCTCCTCCTCCCATTATTTTTTTCCTTAAAAATGGAATTGTACAAGAAAAACACATACTTTGAACCCTTTCTTCCACCCCTCCTTCTTCTTTGACCCTCCCAAGAGGTTGCGATATCGCAACCTCCTGAGAGGCTCCTCCTCCCATTATTTTTTTCCTTGAAAATGCAATTGCACAAGAAAAACACATACTTTGAACCCTTTCTTCCACCCCTCCTTCTTCCTTGAACCTTCCAAACACATAGCCAATGTAAGAAATCCTAGATTTACTATATTTAGAAATGTGCTAAGGAACAAAAAGGAGACTGAAATAGCAGAGAACAAGGAATATTTGTATTGCTTGAGTGTCTGTAGTATCTGTAGTGTGTGTCATCCATACAATTGGGCCTCTCTTATATAGAGAGTGAAGACTCACACATGAAAAGGTGTGTACTCCAAAGTGTATGTGCATGAAGAGGTGTGTACCCCTTGTGAAGGGTGTGACCCTTGATGAGAGGGTACATTACAATAGAAGTGTCTCTTCCATAGAATGTCTCTTGTGAAGGGTTGTGCCTCATAGGAAGTGTCCCGTCGAAAGGGCAAGCCCTTCCACAAGTGTCCATTCATCAAACCAGCCATAAGTCTAGATATAGAGAAAGGAATACGTCACAGATTGTGACATCCCCTCCCACTCAAAATAAGACCCTAGTGGAGATAATGAACTGATGCAGAAAATATCACGGTAAATTCTGAAAATACTGCTGTAAAATGTCAAGGTACTGTTGTAAGTCTTCATCAGATTGCCAAGTAGCGTCGGAGTCGTCCAGATCTCGCCAAGGAACAAGGAATTCTATGATAAGTTGATGTCGAGTCTCTCCCTGTCGATGGTCCAAAATACGCTCAGGAATAGGGAGAACATAATCGTCTTCGATTTCTGGGACATAATCACCTGCAGGAGGAACTGCTTCATCGCCTGGAATGTACGTCTTTAGCTAAGAAATATGAAATGTCGGATGGATTTTACCCCATGATGGTGGTAATTCCAATTTGTAACTTAAAGGTGAATTTTTCTTGACGATCCGGAAAGGTCCATAGTATCTTGGTCGCAACTTAGGAAACACAGACTTAACCGTCTTATAGCGATGTGGGGCTATAAATAATAGCACCATGTAAATTCCAGGTGACGTCTATGTTTGTTGGCAGACCGTTGATACCGCTCTTGCGCTTTTCGCATATGATCCCTGACTTGGAGTAGAATGTCTTGCATTTCTTGAACTAGTTGATCAAGTAGGGCCACTCGATGTTGAAGTACAAAATTCGTTGGTACAATCGGAGTGTGTCCATAAGCTGCTTGGAATGGAGTCATGCTGATGGAACTATGGAAAGAGTTATTATAAGCAAACTCAAGGAGTGGTAGATACTCTTCCCAAGCTGCTAGGCATGACTGAATATAATGTCGAAGCATTTCTTCCAGAACTTGGTTAACTCTTTCAGTCTAGCCATCTGATTCTAGGTGGTAGGCTGAACTAAACAGTAGAGTTGTACCCAAAGATTCGAACAATGAAATCCAAAAGTCACTGGTAAACTTAGGATCTCTGTCGAATATGATATTCTTGGGCAATCCATGGTGTCGGAAGATGTGTTGTATGAAGAGTTTGGCGATGTCCGGAGCCTATGCACTGCTTTTGCAAGCAACAAAGTGTGCCATTTTGGACAATCGATCAACAATTACCATAATCTGAGTATTACCTCGGGAGGATCGTGGTAGTGTTGTAATGAAATCCATGGAAATACTTTCCCACCTTTCAGTTGGAACTGGAAGAGGCTGAAGAAGTCCTGTTTGAAGTCGTCGGCTTGCTTTCATTTGTTGACAAGATAAGCAAGATGTAACCATTTTGATGACGTCGCTTTTCATCTGAGGCCAGTAGTATGTTGCACTGAGTAACCTATAAGTCTTGTTGATGCCTGGATGGGCAGCATAAGGAACTACATGATGCTCTTTTAACAAAAGACGTCGAACATCCTTGTCATGTGGTACACAGACGCGATCTTGATAATACAGAAGGTCGTCCGTATAAGAATAGGATGAGAAAATCTTCTGTTCGGAAGTCGAAGGTTGATCTTTTGAAAGAACTTGTACTGCTGTGCCGAAGTCTTTATCATTGAAATACTTTCCTTTGAATGGATTCGGAACATCCACAGATAATGTAGAGATTACCATAGCTGATGCTAGAGTTAACATGCTGAGAGCATCTGCAACTACATTGCGTAGTCCTGGAATGTACTCAATGGTCATGTGAAAGTAGGCCAAAAACTCAACCCAGCGTGCTTGTCGAGCGTTCATGATTGGCTGAGTAAAGATATACTTTAGAGAGTGATGGTCTGTCTTGACCACCGAGTCGGCTCCCATGAGATAATGTTTCCAAGAGCGATAAGCATGTACAACGGCAAGAAACTCCTTATAATAAACCGGGTATCGGGTTTGGATATCAGAATGTTTATGGCTGTCAAAAGCAATAACTCTACCTTCTTGCATCAAGATTGCTCCTGTAGCGATGTCGGAAGCGTCGGTCATGACCTCAAATGGAAGGTTTGGGTCAGCAATAGCCATAACTGGTGTGGTAGTGAGTGCTTGCTTGAATTGTTGGAAACTATACTCTGTTTCGGGAAGCCACTGAAAAACTGCTGTGCTTTTCAATAATTCGAACATAGGAGAAACGATTTCGGAAAACTGATACACCTTTCTATGGTAGAAGTTTGCCAATCCGAGAAAAGAGCGGACATCATGAACATTCTTAGGAGTAGGCCAGATTACCTCGACCTTCTTGGGATCCACAGAGATGCCTTGAGCTGAAATAACATGTCCCAAATATTCGAGTTGGGTCTTGAAGAACTCACTCTTCTCAATGTTGATGTAGAGAGAATTTACGCGGAGAACTTCGAAAACTTGGTGAAGATGTTGTTTGTGTTCATGTAGGGATCTGCTGAAAACGAGGATGTCATCGAGGTAAACGATGACGAACTTATCGAGGAAAGGCCTGAAGATGTCGTTCATTAGTGTCATGAATGTGGCCGAGGCATTGTTTAACCCAAAAGGCATGACCAGACATTCATAGTGTCCATACTTTGTTCGAAAACCTGTCTTGTACTCATCGCCTTCTCGTATGCGAATTTGATGATAACCTGAATGAAGATCAATCTTTGAGAATTGTGTTGCGTGTAGAAGTTGATCGAAGAGGTCATCGATGCGAGGCAATGGATACTTGTTTTTTATAGTGAGCTTGTTGAGGGCTCGGTAGTCGATGCAGAGGCGCATTGACTTATTCTTTTTTTCCACAAGTAGTACAGGAGATCCGAAAGGGCTGCGACTGGGCCGAAAGTGACCTTTGTCGAGTAGTTCCATCACCTATCTTTGGATTTCTTCATTTTGAGTGTAAGAAACCCGATGAGGAGGTTTCGACGGTGGATTACTGCTGGGAATAAGTTCAATTGGGTGATCCACTGGTCGTCGAGGTGGTAACTGCTTTGGCAATTCCTATGGAAAAACATCCAGGTAGGGCTGGAAAAAAGATTGGTTAAGGTATTCAGGAGGATCCTTTGTTGGTGTCTCCTCTACTGCCGTAACCAACAAAAGTGAAGTCTTTACTTGGCGTTTACGAACCCACTTCTTTACTTGTAGGGCAAAGGCAACTGGGATTGAAGGAGAGTCCCTAGAACCAGTTAGCTCAATAAGTTTTCCCTGGTGGACAAACTGGATAGTATGGCTGCGAAAACTGATTGATGGATCATAGTCGTAGAGCCACTGTTGTCCAAGTATGTCATCGTATCGAGAAAGAGGCATGATGTCGAAGTTCAACTTGTCCGTATAGTATTGGATGCGAAAAGGCAAGTTTTTTATTCTAGTGTTGCACAAGAAGGTAGTTCCATTTGCGAGTTCAATCTGATAGTCCATGAGACTAGGACTGGTGGTCAACCAAAGTTTGTCGACCATAGAACTAGCTAGGAAGTTATGAGAGCAGCCACTGTCGATGAGGATAGTGACCGTTGTTCCATGAATCGATCCTTGAACACAAAGTACTTGAGTGGCCAGGGAAGGTTCGGGGTTGCTGGCAAGGCTCAGGTGGATGGTATTTGCCATTCGAACAGCTTTGCCTTTCTTGTCTTGTGCTGGGGTAGCATCTTCTGTTTGGGAAGTGCTAGGTTCCATATCGGAATTTTGCTTTGGTCACTTGGGACAATCGAACCATCTATGGTCGCCTGTACAGATAGTACAAAGTCCTTTTGTGCTGGAGTTGTTCTTCTTGTCAGTGGCCGCACCTTTATTTTGGGGATGACGGTGATGACTTTGTGAAGAAGAAGAGGCGTGATCCTTGGAGGAGTGCTTCTGTTGGAATCCAGCATACGATTTCTGAGACTTGTGGGGATCTTAAGACTGTCGCTGACCTTGATTACCCGAGTTTTTTCTAAACCCGGGGTTATCTTGAGGGCGAGCACCTTTGCCCATAGTAGAGTTTTGTGTTCGATTAGCACTCTGCTTCCCTGTGTTTTGAAAATCTGTTATGCGCTCTGCGTAAGCAATAGCGCCAGCTGTGGTGGTGATGTTTGCTTTAAGGACATCAATGCATAACGAGGGATTTAGGCCTGAGATGAAAGCATGAAGGTGATCATCCTCAGTTAAATCATCAATCTCCAGTACCAATGTGGTGAACTGAGAGATGTAGGAAGACAGGGAGCCTGTTTGCTCCAACTGTCGGAGTTTTGAACGTGCTTGGAAGTCCGCATTGGCAGGTATGAACTGCTTACGAAGCACATGTTCAAAACGTTCCCATATTAACACACTTTTACCGTCCTTTAAGCGTCTTTGCCACCATAGAAAAGCTGTATCCTTGAGAAGGGAGGCTGCCAAGGCGATCTTTTTGCCTTCAATGAGGTCAACAGTATCAAAGTACATGCATAATTTTGCGAGCCATTGGTCAACTGTTCGGCGATTGCGTTGATCAGTGTAGGCTTCTGGAAGTTTGATGTCAAGTCTTTTAGTTTTGGAAGCTTGGAGTAAACGGTAGAGGGCACGTGGTTCAGTGTTTTCTACCTCGGGTGGGAATGAATCCGCATAGTCGTCTGGTTGCGTCACGTCATCCTCTGTATGTGTGGTACTGCAAGAATCTTGGAGTTGTTGGACTTTCTGGACCAAGTCAGAGATGCTGTCCTGAAGCTGGGAAATTTGAAGTTGTAGTAGTGTTTCGTCTTGTACGTTGACTTCAAGGGGTCTTTTTTGGACTTGAGTCGCTTATTTCCGGAGAGGCTGCACGCGAGCGTTGCGACATATCTGAGGTCCCCGTGAGAAAAGCACGAACCTGCGCTCTAGTTTGTACCATTCCTGGAAGAAGATTCGGGCTGCTCCCTGAGGTTGCTCATGTTGGAGGGGGCAGGCGAGGCAGGATGGAACCACCCGTGGAAATTTGGTAAAGGAGGTCCTGTCTGAGGTAACACTGGTAATGCCGAAATGGGTGTTACTGCTCGTGAGAGTACAGGAGTAGGTTACAGAGTCCACGGATCTGAGAAGGGATAAGGAGCTGCTGTCGGAAGTGGAGGATATCCAGGAGAAGGAGTGCCTTCAGAGTGTAAATACTGTCTTGGGGAAGGTACAACCTGTAAAGGAGGATATCTAGGAGCTGAAGGAGGTGGAGAGTACCCTGGAGATGCTGAAGCTGAGGGGTAAAAATCTCTCCAAAGATGGACAGCAAACTCGTGAGGAATATCAGGTTCTGGGTATCTTCGTGTCTCGTGGAACACAACCTGGACGGTGCTGAGGAAGTAATGTAACTGAGGTGCCTCACGCAGAAGGTATAGTATGTGGTCCAAATCACTAGGAGGGCACGTGACACAGAAGACCCACGGTGCCAAAGCTCCGAAATGGGCTGGTTGTGCAATCTGAACACGATATTGTGTGGTAGATGATGCCTGAGGTGTCCTTGAAATGCCGGGTGAATTACCAGGGGTTTCCATGCTTTAAGGGAGCGTCTTTCATTTGCTGTAATTGGATAATGACAAGAGAATCCTTAAAAGTAGAATGGAAAGAATCCACCTGGCATTGATTTAATCTGCCAATTTGTTGCGTAGAAAAGGCCTGCAGATTTCTGTCCGGAAGTCCATACTGCTGTCCTCGCAAATCCACGTGGCTGTGTGAACTAGAGATAGGTGCCGGGTAGACTTTCGAGGTAGACAGAGGCGTTGGCAGAGGCTGGATGCAGAAAAGGCAGTTTTCCTGCGTTGATTTCAGAGAACCAATGCCTGTGGGGTGCGAGGAACAGAGCTTGGACTGATTGGACAGGACTGGAATGCAGCAACAGGGCAAATCTCAGAGGCTGTCTTTATCGTGATTGAAGGGCTGAACCGCTGCTGAACTGGCAGGTAAGGTGGCGAAACAAGGGGGGGGGGGGAAGGCTGTCAATGGCGAAACAGGCTGCAGGCTGGATCGCGATAAAAGGCTTCCAAGGCTGCTTTGCAGCAGAAATGGCAGGCTGGCGCTGATCTAGCGCTGCAGGCTGGCAAGGAACCAGGGCCGAAAACTGGCGAGGGCAGGGGCTGCATATGGTGAGGGGGGCAGGGCAGCAAACGGCGAGGGGGCAGGAGCAGCAAACCGGCGAGGGCAGGGCAGCAAACTGGCGAGGGGCAGGGGCTGCTTATGGCAAGGGGGCAGGGCAGCAAACCGATGAGGGGCAGGTGCTGCATATGGCGAGGGGACAGGGCAGCAAACCGGCGAGGGCAGGAGGGCTGCGTAGGGAGGCGAGCCTGCTTGACGAAGTCTGTACGGGCGTCAAAAGGTGTGTCCCTTTTTTTCGTTTGTGGCTGCCTATGTTGGGTGGTTGCCCAAAAAATTAAAGGGTGGGTTTATTTGACCCTTGGGTAGTCTAGGGTTAGACCTAAGGTATAGGGCTGGGTTTTCCTTTTTAGCCCCTCTAGGTACCCTTTTTATAATGTGCTTGGTGCCAAAAGGTGTGCCTATTAGAAGGGGTGTGACCCTTGGAATAGGTGTACCTTTTCATGAAGGAGTGTTACCCTATTTTTAAAAGGGGTGTCCCCACATGACGAGGTGTGTCCTTTTTTCCACGATGGGGTGTGTCCCTTGGGTCAGGAGTCAAAACTCTTCATCAAAAGGTGTGTCCAATGGTGGAAAAGGTGCGTCCCTTGGTTTTGGGACTGCCCAAGCACATGAAAAGACACGATTTTTGTCATGTCCATTCACATCAACTCGTGATGTGTGGGACATGGAGAGGCCATTGATGACTTTAGGCAGGGTTGGCGCTAAAAATTTTTACGCTCATTCTCTCCATCTCTTCCATGCACAATGTGCACAGATATCCTTCTAGCGGAAAGAGATGTATCAGATAGGCGCTAGAAGGTGGGGGGCATTTCCTACAGACAGGAGCGAAATTTGCTCTGATACCACTGTAAGAAATCCTAGATTTACTATATTTAGAAATGTGCTAAGGAACAAAAAGGAGACTGAAATAGCAGAGAACAAGGAATATTTGTATTGCTTGAGTGTCTGTAGTATCTGTAGTGTGTGTCATCCATACAATTGGGCCTCTCTTATATAGAGAGTGAAGACTCACACATGAAAAGGTGTGTACTCCAAAGTGTATGTGCATGAAGAGGTGTGTACCCCTTGTGAAGGGTGTGACCCTTGATGAGAGGGTACATTACAATAGAAGTGTCTCTTCCATAGAATGTCTCTTGTGAAGGGTTGTGCCTCATAGGAAGTGTCCCGTCGAAAGGGCATACCCTTCCACAAGTGTCCATTCATCAAACTAGCCATAAGTCTAGATATAGAGAAAGGAATACGTCACAGATCGTGACAGCCAAACATTTTTAGAAATTGTTATTTGTACATAAGACAATTGATTACTCACAATATCATGGATAGGACACCAACCGTAAAAGTAAGCACTGCATGATACTTTTTGAACATAGATCATCACACTAGAATGTCAAAATTTATGAAAGATTCGCTCGAACAGTCACCTCACTCGAATGCAATCGCTCGAATTCTGGTATACATCCATCGGACATGAATGGCACCTGCATAGCCAAGTGCTACGAAGATGGCCTTCTACAAGAGCATTTACTCCACTTGACTTTATCCAAACACCGGGATACTTACAAGTCCATCTCTCCCATGCAACAGCTCAAGACCCCATCTCATGCATATCAGAGAGAGGCATGACACAAGATCGCAACCACGCACCATTATTAAGACCTAACATTATGTACCCTCTGTATTATGCAAGAGGTTGAGGCTGAGAAGCATGTACTAATGAGATGCCCAGATACTATGAGAATCGAGAGGGATTCCATTGCTTGTTAGTCATGAGTACCGAGTCAAGCCATTGACCACCCTACTCAATGATGTGTTGCACTCTATGTACATGAGATCACCTTAGCTTCGATCTTGCCAAGGCTCCATTTGGGCTGGTACACTCCGATATATGCGGGCCCATGTCATTTGCACGTTCTCGCTACTTTCTAACTTTTATTGATGATTATAGCTATATGGTTTGGGTATACTGCTTAGCAAAGACATCTCAAGCTTTTGATAAATTCAAGGAGTTGGAGGCCAAGGTAGAAAATGTCATGAGGACATCAATTTCTAACTGAGAATTTGTGAAATTTATGTGTGAATACCTTTAGCTTGCATGTGAGCAAGGCCTTGAATTGTTAGGTGGGCAAAGGCCCCCTAGGAATTAAATGTGTCTTCGGGTGGATCAAACATGCTTGAAGGCTCATAGAGTGGTAAAAAAAGGGGGCATGGGAAATATGCCATGTGGCAGGATTCTAAACCAGAAATTCACTGCGTGCATTACTCAATTGGGAATGAGCATGGAAATTGGAAGCCTCACCTTGCCTGGGTGTTCCAGCTTCACGTAGCATGGGTGTTGAAGCTTCACATTGTGTGTAGTGTTGGATCCTCACGTCGTGTGGCATGGCAAACTCTGCCTGTATAATCTGATGGGGGACTGAGGGTTTAATCCGAATCATCCTGGATCCCATGGTCACCTATAGTCTCTCAAATCTCTTCCACTCACTCGCTGAAATATCACTTCCCAAGAAAGGTGTTGCGTACATGGCAGTCGGTCTCACCAGCGTGTCAAAGAGCCAACCCTTCGTCGATCCTGGAAGTGTGCTTGGAAGCATCGTCTCTCTAGTCGGGCCAGAGCACCCCGTCCTTGTGTGAGCCGTGCCATACCCGCATGGATCATCGTGAAACCTGGTCCAGTGAACACTATCCCCAAATATGCGTAAGACTGCACTATCTCCACAGGCTCGCCACGGTATGGGACGGGACACTGCTCGCGAGGTGTTGAAGATCATAACCTTGGCCTTCCAAAGGTTGGACACGAATCCACATGTGCTGTACATGCTCCTCCCCGCATGTCATACAGAGGAGTGGCCTCATATGTGACCTTAAGAGAACGGCCACACCTCCAGATCCTCGTACCCCATTGTCCCTCCTCAGTTCCCTCCTATGGGCAAACTCACATGCGTAACCTGTCACTGTGGGTAACCCTCTCTTTGGGCTCTCATGTGTCTAAGTGTAGAAGATCACATCTCTGTTATGGTACGTCTCCAAAAACCCCCCTGGGTCAAACCATAGGGTGCCATTACAATTCCACACTGCCATCCTCAAATTTGTTTTGCATACTCGCCCCATCGTTTAGACACAGTCAACCACATGATGAGAAAAGGGAGTGACAAGGTATATGACGAAGGGGCCCCACACTACTTGAGTTCTCGCCCAATCCACCCATCAGCCAAGACAAGCGATAAGGGATCCCACGTGATGTGAATTCTCTAGAAATTCTACCCAGTCCATCCTATCAGCCAAGAGAAATGGAGGGAATAGAGCCTTGCTCCATGAGCTGCCCCCAATCGTGCAAAGAAGGGAATCCCTGCGCTAAGCCAACACTCCCGCGATACCCAAAAGAGCCCCTCCTCTACGTTTCACCAGGTTGATGCCATCTTTCAGACTGTGACATTCCTCCACAGAGTTTGGGCCTTACCCGAGGGGAGACTACCGAGGTTAGCATTAGAGTCCTCCAAGCGACTAGCAGAGAGTGGTGTTGATACGGCATGGTACGCATGGATATCCACGTGGTTTGGTAGTCATAGCATTCAGATGGACAGACTTCCCCTCTTTTAGTACACTCTGGATGCACCACCCAAGATGATCCCACGAGATGAGATCAACCGTATCATACGGTTGGACCTCCTCTAGTAGCTCCATACTTCTAGGGCTTGGGGGGGAGAGGAGTTCTCCACCAAGATCCAGTTCTACCATGATCACTTCCTGAGGATCTCAGAGCACGGTCTTGTCATCAGACCTCAAGATCTCGAGGACAGGAGAGTTTCACATGCACTGAGCATCGCCATTGGTCAATTACGAGTCTCACCACATCAGCTACAGATTTTGAGGCAGGGAGAGCTGCTGGCATACCCAGAGAGGAGAGAGCTTGCACACTATGCCAGATGGACGAGATCGAGACAAAGGAGCATTTTCTATGTGTCTACCCAGTCTACTATGAGATCCGACGATGATATCACTACATCTTTCAGGAGGGACATGCTTTGGTCCACTCACATGGTTGATACATTTCCACAATCAGGTCTATGTTGGGCTCTACTTGCTTGAGATGCGTCGACAGAGAGACACACTGATGCGACAGGCCAGAGAGCAGATGGACTGATGCCACGGCCCACAGGTCACCGTCGACAGATCACAGACTTCTATTACAGAATTCTATGCACCTGTGTCAGCTGCCGATGTGGCTGAGGGAGAAGAGCTTGATGAGATGAGAGCATCATGGATCAGCAGTAGGAGTGTCAAAACGATGCAGCAGACAAGAGACACACACTCCACGTGCGACACGGAGAGAGATCAGAGCATGCACGAGGTTCAATCTATCTCAACCCTTCTCAGAGGCAACCGCCAAAGACGAGGCATCACCCTTGACGTAGCCCACCAGAAACAGAGATCCAGGAGACCACGCCCTCCCCCATGTCGCGAGACAGCTCGACAGACACGAATACAAGAGCTTCTCACATCTTATCAGAGTGCCACTAGGTTACCTGGATATGTGAAACCTGAGCATGTACTAGGAGTGGTAGCCCTAAGCACCTAACACTCTTCTGTTACTTTGCTACTCCAGTATTTTGTTCACTAGTTTAGCATTTAGCACTTTAGCTTTAGCTTTCAGTTTTCAGTTTTTCAGCAAGGGTCTTAGTGAACCCTTTGCTTCATCCCTTAGTGGCTTGTATGAGGTACCTTTTGGATTTGCACTTTGTCTCATAGGCCCACGAGGCCTCTTCCACACGTTAATACATCTCTCTCTCTCTCTCTCTCTCTCTCTCTCTCTCTCTCTCTCTCTCTCTCTCTACCTCATTGTGGACTGCTGTTCATGAAGGGAGATCTGTCTCGGATCCATAGTATTGAAATTCACAGGAGGGCAGCCAAGGAGAGCACTAGGGTCAGATTTGGAGAGCTGTGTGGCCAAGTGTGGCTGCTAGTAACAGCTCCGGACTGTGTGCTATGAATAAAGACAACACAACATACTGATATATTCCGACACAAAGAGCCTCACCCGTACCCGGTTTGTTGCCAATACAAAACCTGCAAATGACTCCTATACCTAGAACTATGAGCAGCTACTAGCTGTGACTCCTACACGCCCGATGGCCTCGACAAAAAGACCGACTATTGCAACTCTTCACGTATTTGTGAAGATGACAACCGCCTCATCTCAATGCTACCAGAACCGCCACGGGATCTCCACACTAGATCACTCCAAACTATCACGCCACGTCTCTTTGCATGCACTATCCAGCCAATCGGCTGCGAGCCTCTTGCATGGTCCAATCAGCTCTTAGCAACCACCTTCGTGACCACGTGATAAAATCATACGCCCAGCCAGCCGACCACTCCTCATTATTAATCACGTGAAGCACATGACAGTGGCCAAGTGTAATGGGAGCATTTGGCATCCATGTATGATTGAACCTCTCCCATGAAGAGGGTTTCCCTGGAAGTCTAGATGCGGTTGTTGAATCCCAAGAAGTCTTCATCGATGTGGGACCACATCAACAAGTTACAGGAACTTCAGCAGGAGATCCTCCAGGCGGGGAAGCAGATATCGTCCGAGGATATGGCCATAACTCTTATGTCCCAGTTGCCTTCTATTCGTCCTTGATCACAAGTGGCAAGATGAATGAGTTGACCTGAGAAGAATTGGTCCCGATGGTGCTTGACCGGGAGAACGCTTTGTAGATCGTACCTATGAGAGGCAACCTGAGACTTTGGCAGCTGAGCAGAAAGGCAGAAAGCAGTTGACAGCTAAGGAACAAGAAGCACTCAAGGCATCCCATACGTGTAGCCACTGTGGCCAGAAAGGTCATTATTGGCAGCACTGTCCCCAAAAGAATGGTGAGGGGCCCAATTACGAGTTGGCCGATCATGTTACCGCTACAACGATGTATACTCTGCCCTTCTAGTAGCGCGAGGCACGATACGCTGCCAGTAGGCTTTCCTAATCTAGATGGCAAATTGATTGCTTGTTTGTGGTAGCGAAAACTGCCAATCAGGTGCAAGGGGAAGGGAGTCATTTATCGAAGCAAGCTTTCAAGCACGGCCTCGAGCCACGAGGACTTGTTCCTGTAGACTCAGGTGGCTGTATGTTACCAATATGTCTTTTGTTTGGACGTATGACCTGGCAGATCCAAAGGGGGTCTCTTAGAGTTCTGTTGTAGCCATTGTCCGATGTTGCTGGAGATCTAGATGGAACTGTAGATTACAAGTGCGGGAATCCAAACACGATTGATTGTTCCTTGTGAGATGTTATATGCCCGTTGTCATTCTAGCACCTGTGGCCTCAGAGCAACAGTTGCAGGTTTCCAATGATCATGTTGAGGCAGTTCGCACCAAGAGGGGGCTTCTTCGACAGTACCTCTGGCGGTCTTCAGTGATAGTATCGCACATGGATTCCTCCAGTTGTTCCAACGACACACCCAACTCCCTGGCGTCTTTGTTCCATCCAAGAGCTGAGAGGGGGTGTTGGAGGTCAACATTGTTAGAATTATTATTATAATTCAGCAGTGACCAATGTAATGTAATAACTTTTCCCTCATTTAGAGGTTTTTCCCCCTAACCACAGTTAGTCCACTAACTACGGTTAGTGAAGGATAAGGTTTTGTCACTTAGACAAAACCCATCCCACTCCTTGTATTAGTCACTTCTTCTATTGCAAGCACTGCGTTCAGCTCTCTTGCTTCCTTCTCTCTCACTCTCTCATTTCTAACATTTGGTATCAGAGCAGCGAGACCCTGCTCCTAGCTTCCTTGCCCGCAAGCTTCCTGCCCAACTACCTTCTTCCTGCTCGTCGTCCATACAGCTCGTCGTCAGCAGCTCGTCGTCCGTACAGTCTATCCGTACAATCTGTACGGACTGATTCCATACAGCCCCGTACACTCTACCATACAACCTGCGCTCCTCCACCGTACAATCTTCCGCTACATCGAGTCACATCGTCCGTACTGTGCCAATCCGTACCTACGCTGTCCGTACCTACTGCCTGTACACCCCGTACATTTCTGCACAGTCCCGTCGCCAAGCCGTACCAGTTGTACACACCTCCGTACCTGCATTTCGTACTGTCAGCGCCGTCGTCCGTACACACATACGGATCCCGTACTGTCAACGCAGAGCTCCGTACAAGTCGTACAACACAGTCCGTACAAGTTCAGTGCCATCCGTACAAATTCGCCGTACATAGCCCGTACATTGTACGGAATCCATACGAACATTTCCGTACTGTCAGTTCCGTACAAGTTGAGGAGCCCATGCAGAGTTTTTCTTTGCAGGTGGACTTTGGAAGGTGTTTTTTAGTAGGCATTTGCCCAGAGAACCATTGTTTGGTTTGCATTTTGGGAGCTTTTGCATTTTTTGCAGAGAATTGCAAAAATTTGGGGCTTTTAGTTGATTTTCCCCTTTCAGGTGCAATTTCTTGCAAAAATTTGGGGCTTTTGCATTTGTTGCAGAGAATTGCAGAAATTTGGGGCTTCTAGTTCATTTGCGCCTTTCAGGTGCAATCTCTTGCAGAAATTTGGGGCTTTTGCAGGCAGAGTGCAATTTGTGCAACATTTGGGGCTTTCAGACCATTTGCCCTCTTTTGTATGCAATCTCCCACAAGAAATTGGGGCTTTTGCATTTAAGTTGCAATTTTGCAGGTAAAAGAGCAGTTTGGAAGTTTGCAGACAGTTTTGGACTCAGTATGAGTCAAATTGCAAACTTTTGCCACCTTTTGCAGATTCTATTTGCAGATTTTGGGGCATTGAGCAGAGCATTGTGGTGCATTTTGAGCCTTTGACAGGCTATGACAGTATTTGTCACTGTGGGCATATCTTTCTTTGCAGATTTTATTTGTGCATCTTACATCCCAGGAAGGGATTTTACTTGTTCAGTTTGCTGCATTTCTTAGTTTATCTGGCAAAAATGGCACAAAACAACTCAAATGAGGTGTTCGGGGTTCTCATACAGGAGGATAAGTTGGATGGCACCAACTACTCCTTGTGGAGTTTCATGGTTCGAAATATCTTAGTTGGCAAAAATCTTTGGGATTATGTCAATGGAAATGAAGAAAGACCACATACAACGCCTATACCTGTCACTCCTACAGCTGGAGGCAGGGGTAGAGGTACAAATACAGCACAGGTAATTGGAGCAGCCGCTACAGGAGCTCCCACAGCAGAGCAGAAAAGATGGGACTCTAGAGATGCACAAGCTCTTTCAGTAATTTCTCTTTGTGTAGGAGGTTCATTATACCTCATATTCGGTCATGCAAGACATCTATGGCAGCTGAACCCCTGGGCCCCTTACATAGACTCGGGCCCCAAGCACCAAAAATAGCGAAGACCTCTAACTGGTTCGTACCCTTGCCACTCAACCCGAGAATCAAGCCTGCCTAGCACTAAGCCTCCCCAGGCTACCTGAGCTAGTCTTGTGTACCCAGTACACGTCAAATACCAATCCGTGCACATGGCATACTTCCCCTCCTCTAAGAACTCACTCCTGAGTTCGCTAAAAAACCCGGAAATGTTCTTTGGAGGTTTTGTAATGTCTCCCATGTTGCATCCTCCTCAACACGATCCTTCCACTTGATCTTGTATTCCGTGATAGATCGATTACGAACCTGTCTATCACGAAATTCAAGAATACACTCAGGTTCGTGTGAAATAAAAGTCATATCTGTAACTTCTATTATCTCGTGAGAAGAAACAAGTTGATCATCCGCACCCAAGACTTCTTTCAGTCTACTGACATGAAAGACTGGATGTACTTTAACATCAGAAGGCAATTCTAGTCGATATGCAACTGGTCCAATTCTTTTAATGACCTTGAATGGACCACAGTATCTGGGGGATAATTTCGGAACCAAACCAGTACTTAGGCTCTTGGATTCCTTAGGAATTCGCAAATATACCATCGTTCCTTCAGAGAACTCTCTAGGTGAACGATGTCTATTAGCATAAAATCTGTCCCAATCTTGGGCACTTCTAATAGACTCCTTGGCAAACTGCAACATTTCCTGCATGTCTTGCAAGAAGTTCTTAGCAGCATCATTTTGAATCCCTTTTAACCCAACCATAACTGGTGACTTAGGTTGAAACCCGTACATAAGCATAAAAGGACTGTACCCAGTACTCGAATGCTTTGCACTGTTATAAGCAAATTCTATCGTAGGTAGATAATCTTCCCATGAAGATTGTCTCTTAGATACATATGCCCGAAGCATGTCTTCAACCAACTGGTTAACCTTCTCTGTACTACCATCGGATTGTGCATGATCTGAGGAACTCATACTCAGAGTAGTTTCTAACTTCTCAAAAACAAGTGTCCAAAAGTTACTTGTAAACTTTGAGTCCCTGTCACTGACTATGTCAGATGGCAAACCATACAGCTTAAACAAGTGGTCCACAAACTCGTGAGCCAGCTGAATAGCTGAAATAGTTGTTCTAGTAGGTAAGAATCTAGCCATTTTTGTCAAACGATCGACTATGACCCAAATGGAGTCATGACCCTTGTGCGTTCGAGGTAAACCAGTAATAAAATATGTAATGGCTGTAATAAACCCGCGCTTCTAAGGCGTAGTAACCTGACAAACCCGGCAACCTACTACATAGTTTTCAATAAATGCATGCATCTTAGGCCAATAAAAGGTATGCTTCACAAGAGACAGAGTCCGATGTATACCCGGATGTCCAGCACTAGGAGCATCATGACACTCCCAGAGAATCTTGGATCTAAGTTCCAGAACATCTGGTACACAAATCTTTCCATTCCGGAACAGGAAGCCGTTCCTAATCATCCACTGACCTCCCGCCGCTTGTACCGTAGGTGGCACAATCCCTAAGTCCTGGTCAACCATGGAGCTCCCATCCTGGACTCTCTGCCAATAAGAACTGAAATGACTATCAGTTGCGTATAGCTCTCTCAAGGATTGAAACAGGTCTAAGGATATTTTCGTAAATGACATAGCATTTACAAACTTGACTCGACTTAAGGCATCCGCCACACTATTCAACGAACCCTTTCGATAACGTATTTCAAAATCAAAATCTTGCATTAATTCTGCCCATCTAGCTTTCCGTCCCCTCAATTCAGATCCATCACACACATACTTAATTGACTGATGATCAGTCAATACAAGAAACTTCGAACCATACAAGTAGTGTCTCCAAACCTTAAGGGCATACACTACAGCATAAAGTTCCTTTTCTAGTGTGGGCCAACGATATTGGGTGTCGTCTAGCTTTTTACTCTCAAAAGCTACAGGTCTGCCCTCTTGGAATAGAGCTGTCCCAATCGCAAAATCACTCGCATCGGCCTCTAAAACATAAGGCTGGGTAGGATCGAGTAATGCAAGAACGGGTGCTTCCTTGATAGAAAACTTCAAGGTTTCAAAAGCCTTGTTCATTGCATCATTCCAAGAGATCGGCTGGGTAGACCTGCGTCCGCGACCTTTCAATATGTTTGTCAGGGGTGCCGTGATATGTGAATAATCACGCACAGACTTCCGTAGAAATACCGTAAATCCTAGGAAAGAACGAAGTTCTTTCACAATCTGAGGGATAGGCCATTCTAAAACCTTCTAGATACGAGCCAGATCAATGCTAATACCTTCAGAAGAAATCTTGTGTCCTAAGTAAATGATCTCCTTCATAAAGAAGTCACATTTACTCATCTTGGCATAGAGCTTATGATGTCTTAGAATAACTAAGACAATCCAGAGGTGTCCTATGTGATCCTCAAGCGATCTGCTATATACCAAGATGTCATCTAAGAACACTACAACATTTGCCCAGAAAATCTCGGAACAAATCGTTCATCATTTTTTGGAAGGTGGCAGGAGCATTGGTCAAACCAAAAGGTAATACAAGAAACTCGTAGTGACCATACCTAGTTCGGAATGCGGTTGTGTTTAGCATAGATACGGATTTGGTGATAACCCGTACGCAAATCAATCTTAGTGAAATACTTCGCTCCGGCCAAACGGTCTATCAAATCATCGAAACGAGGTAGAGGGTATCGATTCTTAATTGTGACTTTATTCAATCGTTTATAATCTATACACATTCTCCAGGTAGAATCTTTCTTCTTTCTTAAGAGGACAGGTGCTCCCCAAGGTGATTTACTTGGGCGTATATAGCCCATATTCAGGTAATCCTATAGCTGTGTAGCTAGCTCATCCTCCTCAAGCTAGCTCATCCTATATGGTGGTACACTAATAGGTTGAGCGCCAGGTACTAAATCTATGCGATGATCTACTACCCGTTCTGGAGGTAAACCTTCCGACAGTTGAGCAGGGAATACATCCTTGAAACTATCTAACAACATTCTCAATTCACAATGTTCAAACACACTTAAATCATTCTTGTTATTTATAGAGACAACAAATGAAGAAAGCGGAATCAAAACACACTGATAAACATCATAATGAGAAGTGTTCAATATATTCCGAAGCTGCATCGCAGATACAATAGGTCCCTGAGAAGAGGGAATATTATCACACTGAATACAAAATTGGGTGTCTTTATCCACAAAAGAAAGGGTATGCTATGTCCATCCAATCCGAATATTGTGGGTTTTAAACCACTCTATTCCGATTAACAAGTCCACCTGCTCCAAGTGCATAACATAGCACGTAAGAGCCCCTGTGTATGCTTGAATCCGGGTAGGAAGCGCTTCAATCTTGCGATCCCAAAACTGCTTCCCGGCTGGAAGCTGCACCTCATAGGTGTGATCGCTAGGTATCATGGACAGCCCCATCTTCTGCACAAATTTGTAATTAACAAAGTTGTGAGAGCTGCCTGGGTCAAAGAGAATGTGAACCCTTTGGTCCCTAACTTCTCCATAAACTCGGAAAAGATCATGGGAACCAAACAACGAAGTATTGAAAGTGCAATTACAAGAAAGTGGGCAGGTAATGACATTTACAGAAATACCTGTCATCGAAACTTGGTTCGCTCCCTTGGCTTTGGTGCCTAGACCCGCCTGGAGCTTCGGTCCGAGCGCTAACTTTTGATTCTTGCGCTTTGGACATTCATTCTTGGTGTGGCCCCGTTCCTCGCAGTAGAAGCAACGTCCTTCCTTCTTAAGCTTCAAGGTACGAAGGAAACAGGCTCGACCATTCTTTGCCTGAGTCAAGTGTTTCTTGGAGGCGTTATCTATAGACTTCGTCTCCCCGGTACCAGTCATACACTGGAAGAACTTCCGTTTGTTCTTCCCACTCGTGTCGAAAACTGTAGTTGCCTTTGCACCGGCCATGGTATCATCATAAATACGCGCGTAATTCATGGCCTCTTGCAACGTTGTACATTTGTTGTTCTTGATTTGCAACTTGTACGAATATGGCAAACCATCCACAAAGAAACCTAACAAGGTCACTGGATCCATCTTTGTGGCCCTGGTCTGTAGATCTCGAAACCTTTGAAGATAAACTTCAAACGTCAAGTTCAGCTTGGACATATCGAGGGCTTTAAGCTTGCCAACGATATCATAGTCGTCCTCCTTCTTCAAAAACTCCTTCCTAAAGACCCCTTCGAAATCTATCCATGTTAACGGCTTAGGTTGGAGTTCCTTCCACCATAACAAAGCCTTTCCTGACATGAAACCGACTGCAAGCTGTATTTTCTTTTCATCTGGGTACGGGTGGAACTGGAAGTGTACCTACCACTTGTGCAACCAAGTGTCAACAACTTCCTTGGTTCGAGACTTCTGATCTCCGGGAAAAAGGTCTGGAGTTATGTTCGGACCTAGCACTGAAGCCATGGCATCCACATGCGTGAGTGCTTGCACAGTGCTAGTCAGAAGGGTGAGAGTCGTCTGAATCCCTTGGAGTTGCTGTGTCAACCCCATTTGATTCGCATTAACCTGCTCGAATTTTCCATCCAAAATTCACTGAAGGCCTTCTTCGTAATCAAATCGTCGTAAAGACCCTGGTCTTCCTCAACAGGGTAATCCAAATCTTGATCTCCAATGGCAAACTCGGGATTAACGGAATCAGACATGTCTGAAATCTGATTTGAAAAGAATATAAAACTGAGAGAAATAACTCGGGGAATCGAAGCTAGAAGGAGAGTGGAGCAGAGAAAAACCGTCCCAAGAGGATGTGACGAAAGAAGAGGAGCTGGCCGGAAAGAAGATGCTGGAGCTGTCGATCAGCTGGCGTAGGTGATCCCGTGATCCCTCCTTGCTGGTTTCGGTGTAGGCTGCAGTGTACGGAAGTCTGCTACAGTCCGTACTGTATGGAAATCCTCCCGCTGACTGTACGGATTCTGATACAAGCTGTACGGATGCTGATGCAGGCTGTACGGAAGCTGACGCAGGCTGTACGGTAGCCTGTCGCAGGCTGTACGATAGCCTGTCGCAGGCTATGGCCGTTCCTAGATGGCGCAATCCAGTAGATGTGCAAGGAGGGCTTCTTGCGCACTCTAGCTGAGGCTATGGCTGAGCTTAGGACCCTGCCAGACTATATAGGAGATGGTGCAGCTAATCTAGGAAGCTATGCTTCCCAGAAAAGCTCACCCGCCCAAACTTGGAAGGTGGTGCTTTTTTCGAAAAAAGCAGCTCCTCCAACAGTGTGGCCGCACCCTGCTCCAGCCCCTGCACACCTCCCTGCCTGGCCGAAATCCTTTCCAGCCCATGGCGCACCTCTCAGCCACTCGCACTTGCGTCACCTGCCTCTATGCAGCCCTGACCAGCAAACGAAAACCCCTCGCCTGCCACTCAGCCCTTCTCACTCCTCTCCTACTTGCATCTCCACTCTCTCCTAGCTATAACCTCAACCCTCTCTCACTATTCCCTTCAGCAATTCCGAAATCACAGACTCTCCTTCTCCTACCTTTTTCCTACATCCTGACCACCCCCGATAACCCATGAACCAACAAGATTTTGCAGCAACAAATTTCGAAATTAGGGCATACCTGGAGGAAGAAATCGTCCAAAGTTTTCGCATCAGAAGTTCCTACCTCAGGAGTTGGCTCTGATACCAACTGACACGTCCCAGCACTCCTGAAACCTCTGATCGGCAAAACAAACACACACAACGTGAGAAACTGAGCAGGCTGCTCACCACCCAACCATGACATCTACGGGATGTGATCCCGAATCAGGAGATGTCCCCTCCGAGCCACGAGCTGAGCTACTGGCACAAACTCCCAATCAGATCCAAACCAGCCTAGTGTCCCATACCACCAGGTGGCGCTGTGAAGCCTGGGATCTGCTACTAGGCCTTGGGCTACGCAAAGATGCAGGCGCGCGTCCGCTACTCAATCCAGGATCAGACCTAGCACCTGGGAACGAAACTTGCTCCCATCAGCTCGCTGAGAACTGAACCCCTGGGCCCCTTATATAGACTCGGGCCCCAAGCGCCAAAAATAGCGAAGACCTCTAACTGGTTCGTACCCTTGCCACTCAACCCGAGAATCAAGCCTGCCTAGCACTAAGCCTCCCCAGGCTACCTGAGCTAGTCTTGTGTACCCAGTACACGTCAAATACCAATCCGTGCACATGACAGTGAGGCATGCTCTCTCTCTCTCACGTCTATTCATTTTCACTGCAAGTAACCCAGACTGTTAAGCAACTACAATCCCCAATTTAGGGGCAAACATACCAGCAGCCAGCACGGCCAAGCTGTCGGCCAGAATCAGGCCGACCAGCTGGTCTGGCCGACCCAGAACTGGCGGACCAGCTGGCCAGCCCACCGACCTAGGAACTGACCGACCAGCTGGCCAACCAGCTGGCCGACCTCCTAGGTCAGGCCTATAAAAGACTCCCTACCCCCTCACTCTCAGGCGACATGACCTGCAGCGGCTCCTCCATCCTTTGCTGCAGCCCCTCCTACTCCAGATCTGGCTATTCTGCCTGCTCCATCCTCTACCTCTCTATTTCTCTCCTCCAGATCTAGCCCTGGACCTCCAGCTGCTGCTACTCCAGATCTGCTCCTTTTCTTCATCATGTTGCTATTCCAGATAGCCTGAAGGTTCCTTCCTCAGAGCATGCTGTTTTCAGCCATTTCCTAGGGCAGCTCCAGCCCTTCATCATCTTCGTCATCATCGAGCTACACGGAGGACTGCGTTTCGCTCCCTCTGCAGCTATCTTTTCTACAATTTCTCTACATGGAATCATCTTTCTGATTCACCTCAGCCACGGTCCTTGAGACACGACGGCTTGAGGTTCTTGTATTCGGTTTTTCATATTACCGACAGGCACTATGTTTTCTGAGTTCCGTTCTTCAGTTGTGTCTGAGTATTGTCTATTTTTTATCGCTCCACTGCAAACCCTATCGTTTCTCTATACAGACTCCATGGGTATACTTCTTCGATTGAATAAGCAAGCTGTGAAGTGGATTCCTTGGCTAAGGATCCCTTTTGGTATCAAAGAGGTAACTCTAGCAAGAGAAAACCTTATTGACAAAATCACTCATGTTTGAACGATATGAAAGAAGTTGAGTGTGAGAGAGAAGCAAACAAGAAGGGAGCAAAGAGCCAGCGAGCAAAACGTAGGATGCAATAGATAAGATAGATAACAAAACAAGAGTGGAGGCGGTTTTGTCTAAGTGACAAAACACACTCACCCACTAACTCTGGTTAGGCAGGAAAACCTATAGTGAGGGAAAAGTGCCCCTAACTCGCTTATGAATTACATTGGTCACTGATAGAATATGGCAATAATTCTAACACCCCCTTGATAGTTGTCATCCGGGATGTAGGAGCAAACGTCTCCTCATAATCTATGCCCTTTTTCTGAGCATATCCTTTGGCAACCAGCCATGCCTTGTACCTATCAATGGACCCATCTGGCTTCGTTTTCACTTTGAAAACCCATTTGGTACCAATGGCATGTTTTCTTGGTGGCAAATCCACAACATCCCAAGTCTGATTTTTCTCAATGGACTGCAATTCATTGTGCAAGGCATTCATCTAGTGCACATTATCCTTGGCTTCTTCAAAAGTATCAGGTTCTTAGTCATCAAGAAGAGTGCTTGCATAAGCTGATTCAACGGAAAGAGCCTCCCTTGCGTGCCTTGCTGCACTACGAGTCCTACCAGGCAAAGGTGCCTCAAGTCTACTCTCCTTGAGAGTTGTAGCAACCAGTTTGGAACTGTTTTTGCTGCATGTATCTCTTGAATCTCTTGCCAGAACATCATCCACTGCCTGTGGAGGAACATAATCAGCATGTATCTCTTGAATCTCTTGCCAGAACATCATCCACTGCCTGTGGAGGAACAAAATCAGCAGGTGGCTGAATCAGGGCATGTGGAACAGGTGAAGGCTGCTGTAAATGCTGATTTTCAGCATAAGTATCAGCTGGAGAACCAAAAGAAATAGGAAGGAACCCCTCAAAAACATCATCTGAAGAAGCTAGAATAGTGAATTCAGCATGTGTATGAGCTGAATTCTCTGAGAAGATTACATCTCTACTCACAAAAATCTTGCGTGTGGCAAGATTGTAGAGACGATAGCCTTTGCTCTATGCACTATACCCAACAAAAATACACTTCAGTGCCTTATCTGACAACTTATGTCGAAACTCCATAGGCACATGGGCATATGCAACACATCCAAAGACACGAAAATGATCCACTGAAGACTTTCTCCCATGCAAGGACTCGTAGGGAGTGATTGTCTTGAAAGCCTTTGTGGGAGCCCGATTCAAAACATAATTGGCACACATGAGCCCTTCGAGCCTGTGAGGCAACTTCTTGCTGGTGAGCATGCATCTATCCATCTCCATGAGAGTTCTATTTTTCCGCTCAGATTTGCCATTTTGTTGAGGGATAAGCCTCACTGTAAGCTGATGTGTGATGCCTTTCTCCTTCAAAAATGCCTTAAATTCATGGGACATATACTCCCCCCCTCTGTCAGTGTGAAGTGTTTGCACCTTGAGTCCTGTCTCATGTTCAACCACTAAGTGTTTGAAATGCATGAACACATCTGATTTCTTCTTCAAGCCATAGACAAAAGTGTAATTTGTGTAGTCATTTATAAATGTGACATAATACAGATAACCACCCAAAGTAGGTGTCCTCATGGGACCACAGACATCACTATGTATGAGCTGTAATTTCCGAACTGCTCGTACTGCACCATCATTTTTAATTGAAAATCTATGCATCTTACCGAGGATGCACCCTACACAGGCATGAGGAGGAGGTGACTCCAAAGGAGGCAATGCATCAACCATAGCATGCTTCTGAAGTGTCATTAAGTTGCCATAACTGTCCATATCTGGCATGCCATAACTCCACATTCTGCATGGCAACAGTGGGAGTAGTTACTGCAAGTGCAAGATCGGATCTTTTCCCATAAACATCAAGCTGAAAAAGACCCCAATACAAAGTGCCAGACAACACCAAATCATAATCATCTTCTTTGTCTCGGATTGCACACTTCGCATCTTCAAAGATGGTCGACCTAAAACCCTCCGCGATTGAGCGAGGAAAGAACATCGAAATTTCTGAAATCTGTGCCATCCGTGGAGTCAAGTACAATGTCACCCACTCCACATACTGAAGAAGAAGATTTATTTGCATAAGTCACCCTCTTTCCAGCGGGTGGTGCATGCAGAGATGCAAAAAGACTCTTCCTGGAAGTGATGTGCTAGGATGCACCACTATCAAAATACCATGAGTTCAGTGCCTCATTGACACTGAAAGTGCATGCATCCTTCGAAGGGTCATAGCTGCAAGTCAGGAAAGCATAAGAGTCATCCTCAAGAGTGGCTGTAGTATCTGGATCAGCCACTTGAAAACCTGAAATGCAAGACAAAAAGGCATAATCCTCTTCCACAAAGTTGGCTGTAGCATCAGCTCCTTCATGTGCACGAGGGGCTGATGCATCTAAGACAGCCATACCCGAATCCTTTTTCTTTTCCTTTGCTATTCTCTTCTTGCCTTCACCAGTATAGTGACCCGGCTTCTTGCAGTAGTGACAAATACCCTTCCTCTTTGGCTTCGCTGCATCACCTTTAGCCTTGTGAGAGGGCTGTCCGGAATCAGCTTTAAGCTGATGTGTAGGCTGATTTGCATGTTGCTTTTGTTGCCCTTTCCCTTTGGGCCTGAATTTTGAAAGCATGGCATGCTCGCCAACCCATGTGGCCATGTTCTTCCTGAATCACTCATTCAACTCTCTTACCTTGATTTCTGCCAGCATAAATCTATTTTAAGGGGAGGAGAATGTTATGTCCATGACTGGATTAACAAGTGGTATAGGCTTACCAAACTAGGCTAGAGTAAGCTGGGATCTAGGATTAGATCTAAGGTTAGAGTGTGGTCTAACCTGGAGTTAGGAATAACCTAGGGTTGTGACTTGAGCTAGCATGGATGAGGTCTGGATCTTTTGTGGATTGAGCTGGCCTACTGAAGGCATGCACGGATGAGCTAAAACTAGCAAAGCGTGGCAAGTTACTTTGGGCATGCATGCTAAATTATAGGCTCACAGCTAAAGATAGCTAGGGGCTCATTATCAAGGGTCGGAGAAGTGCGCTCCTCTAGACGTAGACCTTCTGGTCTCGGAGCAATAGCTAGAGGAAAAGGCATGTGGTATGGGACACATGTCTGACTTCAAGCTGGCTGGTTCTCTGCAGTGGTCTAGACCTCTGGCTTGGGGGTGGCTCGAGTGTATTGAGGAGGTGAGCTACTAGCTCCAACCGTTATGGGTTGTTTACAAGTGTGTCTCGTGGTTTATTTGGACTCTGGCTGAAGTTGTACCTCATGGTCTGATGTTTACAAGACCTGGATAGGAGATGTTTCAGTGGGGCAACGTGTTGGTTTGTGGTTTCAGACCCATCTCCAGCCAATTGGCTGCCCTGTCGGTCCCGAGCACACAGCCACTGGCCCACGCCTCGCACAGCCCCAGTCCGGGTCTTCTCCGGGCCAAAACCTGGCCCATAACGCCTGCAAATCAAACGCCTGGTTGCTGGCCATTCTTCTACCCTGAAACCTCTACCATAGCTTTGTATAGACTGCTATAGCTAGGTGCCTTTGCTGCTGCAAAGTCCCGGCATGCTGACATCACTATCCGTACTGTCAAACCGGCTCAAAACTGTTCCAACCTGCTCCTGAGAGTCACATGGCGGTTCCGTACCACTTCTGTCCTCTAGGCAAGCTTTGCCTTGTCATCTACTTTTCTAGATGTGCTGCCAACATGGTAGCCCACATGAACATGACCAATGTACTGTCCATTTGGTAGTCCCATCCACCCTGGTTAACCTCCGCCACACTCCTCATATAGGGACTCTCAACTAGGGAGGGGCTGCCAGAAACTCAAAAACGAAATTTGCCTACTACCCAGGAGCCTCCAGAAGAATCCGCCATCAACGAACGAGCTGCCAGGGTGCCCAGAAGCTCAAAAACGAAACTCGCCTATTGCCCAAGAGCCACCAAGTTGATTTGCCTACTGCCCACGAGCCTCCAGAAGAATTCGCCATCAACCAGGGAGCTACAAGGGCAGCCAAAAGCTCAAAAACAAAATTCGCCTACTGCCCAAGAGCAACCGGGTTGATTCATCTACTGCCCAATGGCCTCCAGAAGAATTCGCCATCAACCAGGAAGCTGTCAGGGCGGCCAGAAGCTCAAAAACGTAATTTGCCTACTACCCAAGACCCTCCAGGTTGATTTGCCTACTACCCAGGAGCCTCCAGGTTGATGCGCCTACACCCAAGAGCCTCCAGATTGATTTGCCTACTGCCCAGGAGCTTCAAGATTGATTCGGCTACAGCCAAGACCCTCTAGATTGATTCATTCTGGTCTAGTGTTGCGTGCTAGCTCCGGACAACAGAGAGTTGCTTCCAGAATTCTCTATCAGGCAGGTTGCATGGAGAGTCACCTTCTTTTCCTGTCAGCTAGAATATCAGAAAAGGTTTGGCACTAGTAACAGCCTGTGAGAGCTGTGTGGCTGAGTCAGGCTGCTAGTACCAGCTTCAGGCTGTGTGCAAACTTTGTGTCTGAGGGATTGATCCTTGGACAGCCAAGAAGAGGGCGATTCTTCCTTGTACATGTTGATGGGAATTTTGGAACTGTTGGCCATGGATAATGCATTAGATTTGAATGCCTTTTTGAGCCAAGGATTGGCTTAGTAGAAAGTTGCTTGTGCCTGCCAGTATTGAGATTCAGTTGGGCTGTGTTTGGACAGGTGCCAAGGCATTTAGCTTTGCTGTAATTTTGCCTTTTGAATAAAGAAATAAAGAAATACCGAAATGGGCGCCAAGGTTTGGGGCCGATCGTGTGTCCAGTTTCTGAGCAGGAGCAATCTAGCTCCCCATTGTGGATTCTGTGTTCTCTTTGTGTTGCTGAAATTATTCTCTAAGTGGCTGAAATAATAGTATTTGCTGGATAATATTTGATCCTTCAAACATAGAAGATGATTCCCTCAAGCTTTAGATCAAGGTCATCCTTTCCAAGGTCCTTGCCTTCAAGCTCCACCACTTGTGGACTCCCGTCAGGGCTCTGATACGATGTTAGAGCAAAGAATGCAACAGAAGCTTCTAATCCCAGAGGGAAGTTATGTAGCCCAGGAACTCACACACTGATATACTTGGAATCCAAAACTTCTTTCCTTAATGTGTACTTAGATAATGTGTTGAAAAATAGGAGGGAATGACTCACTCAAACCTCCACCCAAGATCTCTCCCACTCTTCTTGACACTCTATTCAGATAACTGATCACAGATGCAATAAACACTCACTCAGAGATAACTTAAACGGAGAGAGAGAATATATTCATCCACCGGATGGTGGGCAGAAAACTGGCTCCAGGGGAGCAATACAAAACTCAGCCAAGTGCTGAGGAGAACTGATGGAACTCTCTCTGTCAGACTGGACCAGCTCTGAGTGCACAGCACAGCCTAGGAAGGAGGCTTTCTGTCCTGCACTGGATGCTGGAATGAAGGAAGGAGTGGGCCTTTTATAGGCACTGCCCAGGCCCTCTGGATTGGCCGACCAGCAGGGTCGGTCCCCTGACTGGTGGCCGACCAGACTGTTCTGGAAATCCGACCAGGGTCGGCCCTGGTCGGTGGCCCTGGTTGGGCCGACTGGCCCTGCCATAGGCCCCTATAAAAGGGTGCCCTGTGCAGCCAGTCCATGGGACTGTTGACACCTCCAGGGAGGCACAGGGCCCCCCTATTTCTCTGCTGTTTGCAGGCAGCAACCAGCCCGTGTGCTGGTTGCCTATGATGACAGCCTGGGTCTCTCTTTCCCAGCCCTCCTACCTCTCACTGCCCCTTGTCCCCTCAAAACGGGGGCTCACAGGTGGGCACAGTGAGTCTCTAACATAATGTGCAGCAAGAAAGTGCACAATGCACAAGATAGATGTAGAACAGCAAATGTATATTCCCGCACAAGATGGAAACGATACAAAATAGATATGTCCAACGTGCCACCCCCTACTAGCAGTGTGCTGGCTAGATGTGGACCCCTGAAGACACAAAACACGGTTCCACATCTGTGGCACTTCCAAAACATTTGGCCTGGATGCTCCATATGAGCTTATGTGATGCAGGCTGCTCCTCCCAGATAGCCACAAGTAAGGCAGTGCTTGCCCTGATATCTTGACCTTGCTGCTCCAAGACGAAGCCAATGGTAAGGCACAAGCTCCCCCTTTGATCCATCTTCCTTGCTGCCCTGATAGACAGCCAAGGGTGAAGACACAGTGAACCCTGTGTATGCTGCACTCAGCCTCTTCTCTTGCTGCTCTGGATCTGCTCCTGAAGCTGGCTGGAATGCTCCTCAAATGGCCCACCCGTTCGACAGTGAACAAGCCCAAGAGGGCTCCCTTTTATAGAGCCGAAGGGACCCTGCAATAACTAACCCAAACACGCCGACCCCTCAGTCTGTAAGGCTGACCTGTTGGTCTATGGGTTCAGACCCACCTGCAGCCAATTGGCTTCCCTGTAAGTCCCACCTGTCCACAAGGCACACAACCACTGGCCAAGGCCCTGCACAGCCCCAGTCAAGGTCTTTTCCAGGCCCAAACGTGGCCCAAAACACCTGCAGATCAGCCGCCTATCAGCTTCTTTCTTTTCCGCCTGGTTGCTGGCCATTCTCCTGACCTGGAACCTCTGCCATAGCTCCGTACAGTCTGTGGCAGCCTTCTATATATGTCCAAACATAGGCGCCTGCCATCCGTACTGCTGCTGCATGGTCCTGGGATGCTGACATCACGACCACTGTCAAACCTGTGCAGATCTGCTCCAACCTGCTCCTGACAGTCATGCCTCTGCCGTACCACTTGTCCTACAGGGAGGCTTTACCTTGACAAGTACTTTTCTAGATGTGCTCTTTTCTAGATGTGCTGCGCACATGGCAGCCTATGTGCTGCCCATGTGGCAGCCCCAGCTTCTTTGTCTTCTGCGAATGATTGCTGCCCACATGAATGCCAATGTGCTGTCCAGGTGGCAGCCCCACTTGTCCTACAGGGAGGCTTTACCTTGACAAGTACTTTTCTAGATGTGCTCTTTTCTAGATGTGCTGCGCACATGGCAGCCTATGTGCTGCCCATGTGGCAGCCCCAGCTTCTTTGTCTTCTGCAAATGATTGCTGCCCACATGAATGCCAATGTGCTGTCCAGGTGGCAGCCCCTCCAACCCTAGTCCACATCCCCGTGCTCTCCTCATATGGGGGCTCACAACTGGGGATGTGACCATCTAAGGGCATTTACACACTATGGCTGCCGCCCATGCATTAAATAAATCTCAACCGTGGGCGGGCTGTGGGCGGGCAGACATGCCCAAGGGCAATCTCCAACATCCAGGGCTTGGGATCAGCCTAGAAACCCCTCCCCCCCCCCCAAAGTCTCCACAACCGTGCAGCATCGATTTTGATTCACACTACACAGGTTCATCTTATCCACTAGGATCTTCTTTCAGTAGGAGGGATGTCAGATGTGTGCCGTATTCATTTCCTAAACCTTGGATAATTTGATAGATGGACAATTGTGATGGGTATACCCTTTCCACATGGCACTTCCCATGACGCACAGATCTGAGCCAAATAGACTCACACGCTACTCTGCAGGTGCCTCTGAAGCCTCTGTTGGAGCCACGGATCACTTCTTCGATAGATCCTAACCCCACGAAAAAAAACAATGACCTGTCGTGAATTATCTAGCATCCCAATCACCATCCAAATTACAATACCACTTCAAGGTAACTCCTCTTTGATAATTCAGTACTCTCAAGACAGTCTTATAATATGTACTCCTTGGGTTGGATAAGAACTAGCATAGGACTCCAACTGCAAAGCACATCATGTCAAGTATTGATCAAGCCTACCAATTGCCTATCACACAAAATCACATGACAATACTCTTCCTATGAGATGAAAATCCTATCCAACCTCTGCCATACAACAAGCAAGTAGTGCAAAAGCCCCAAATCCGATTCATCCACAGAGAGCACCATGATCACCCTTGTGTCCCCCTCTGAATAGAGGCATAAGTTTGCTTCTGATGGACTACAAGAAGGTCCAATCTCTTACAAGTAGTTGTCAATGCACTTGTACCATGCCCTCGGGGCCTGTTTCAGCCGATACAGCGCCTTCCAAGCCTACAAACTTTCTCGACAATGAGAGCCCTATGGCTGCTCCACAGCCTTCTTCCTCCAAATCACCAGTCAAAAAGCAGTCTTCACATCCATCTCATGAGTAGACCACTAATAATAAGCAACTGAAGCTACTGGGGCTCTGTCCCCTAGAAGATGGCCTTACTTACTATGAGCTTCGTTTCTGCTATTAGAGTTAGTCATCTCCTGTCTGTCAGTTAACGAGAGAGGGCTTCTATGTGGGTGTGCTGGGAGTATATTTGTGTCCTTTCTAAGTGCATCTTTGCAGTTAATTGGGGGTTTGGCCAGGGCACATTGCCAAGGTCAACGGCTGAGCAAGTGGGCCTGGTTTTAGGGGTTTGGAGCCAGACAAGGTCAGGTCAGACGACCTGACCAGGGTCACGTTAACCCAACCAGAGCAGGTCAGGTCAGCCAACCAGACCTGGTCGGGTCAGCAGGCCATTAGTCGACCAGCTCAGCAGGGATTAGCCCCGCCTATATATAGGGCAATTGGCCCTACACGTTGTAGGCGTAGTTCCAGCCTAGCCCTCTAGGGTCAATTTCCTATATAATCATATACTCTGCATGTACTGCTGAGAAAACCTCCAATGAATGATCACAACCCCCAGGAACTGCTAACTGAGGCTGAACTGCACCTCAAATGATACCAACAGTGGTAATTTCACATTGCCAAGACAGTAACTTGCTTAATTTATGAGTGGAAAGTTTAAACCTCTAAATGCTAGATAAGACAGGCAAATCTAACGATAGAGAAGAAACAAAAGAGAGAAGCCAGAGCCGAGCATTAACCCTTATATGATCCCAATCCATGTTGACTAGGGCCAACCTTCGCGTTTCTTTGTGGGTCACAGGTATCTTTTCCTCTGGGGCCTCCTGCATTCCCGTAAACCAAAGGAAACATCAACAAATTTGAGTCACCCAGATCTCAATAATCAGAAACTATCAAAGCCTGGGAAAAAAAGATAATGCGCATGCCTCGGTTGGTGAGTCCACGTCTTCTTCTTCGCTACTATATGCAGAAGACGCGGACGACGCAGACAGCCCCGCGTCTGAGCTCTCTGCCGAGCCGTCTGAGCTATCGGTGTCTTCAGATGAGTCCGACTCCTCTTCAGAAATGTGCATCGCATCCTTGCGACTACATCTGGCCTTCGACGCAAACGTCTCATTAGGTCGATCATAGGAATCTGGAATTTCGTTGAATTCCATCCGATTTGATGCTGTCCCCATGGACTCCGAGACGAGACGGTCGTGTTTGTTACTCCTAGTCTTAGAAACTGCCAATCCGTCGTCCCGTTGCGATGAACCACCCCCATTGCGCTTAGCAGCGCATTTACCATCGCCAAGCAAGTGCTTCTCCGCCTTGTCCTCCCCGGCCTCAGCTTCTCCATGGACGCCGTCGTCGTCCTGGTAATACTGATGCAGGGAATGCCGTTTCTTGGTCTTTTTGATGGGTCTGCCGCGTTTGTCGAGAGCGAGGGGGTCGGAAAAGCTGTGGTCGGAGAACATACGACGAAAGCGGGCATCGATGGGGACGCGGAGCTTACGTTTAGCAGCGCGCTGGAAGCGAGGGTCGAAGTGGAGGCGAGAGAAGCGAGGGTCGTGAATGAGGGTGGAGCCATGGAGGGCCTGTTGCTTGGAGAGCTTCATGGAGAGGTACCTGGCTATGGCGACGGAGAGTGCAAATGGCAATCAATGTAGATGAATGTTATTTATTTGATGATTATATTTATAATAATAATAAGAAGAAGAAGAAGAAGAGGAGAGAAAATTATCTGGCCGTAAATAGAAATTTAGCTTTAAGCTGAATAAATAATAATAGGCCCTCCATCAAGAACTCTCTCTTTTCATTAATTACTCCTCCCGGATAGAGAAATGAACCTAAGGTAGGGGCGCGATTCTGGCGAAATTAATCTAAGGTGAGGGCGCATACGATTGGCATCACGGTGGCTTCTTTTAGAAGCCACCAAGTCTAGAAGCTTCTGCCGCAGCATATGAGAGGGGGCGACAAACAGGGAGGGAAGCTGTGAAGCCCTCCCAGCACAAGTAGAAAGAAGGGGAGGAGGGGGAGGCGAGGGCGCATACAATTGATGTCACAGTGGCTTCTTCGAGAAGCCACCAAATCTAGAAGCTTTTGCCGCGGCACATAAGAGGGGAAGGGGGGGTGAAAAACAAGGAGGGGGCTGTGAAGCCCTCCCAACACAAGTAGAAAGAAGGGGAGGAGGGGGAAGAGAGCAGTGGGAGGGAGGAGCGGTGAAGAGGGAGAAAGCCATTGAGGAGGAAGAGGAAGGGGGAGAGAGAGTGGAGGAGTGGGACGGAGGAGGAGGGGAGGAAGAATGAGGAGGGAGGGAGGAGCAGTGGCTGAGGAGGGAGAGCGATTGGCGAGAGCTCTGAGCAATGAGGAGGACGAAACCGCGATGGAGGGAGGCGATTGCGATTTGTTTTAGCTTAGGTTAATCGGCAAAAGGGGGGTGGCAGAGCGCGATAGATAGATTAATCAATAGGTTTTAGAGCGCAAGAGCGATTAGGAGCGAACTATGACATTGAAAAATCCATTAATTTGTATAGGGGGAAAGAAGAGGGGGTGAAAAGGAATGGTTCATAAGCTAAGGTACAACCAAAAACATTAGACATGTTTCTAGATCGAGGTCCGCCGAGCTCTTTTAAAAGTCTAGAGACAACAAGATCGAGACATCCTTCAAAGCCACTCCCTCCTGCTCCTACTGATCTTCCCATCCTCCTACCACCTTCGTCTTCACGCCATTTGTGATATCTTCAGCAATGAGCAAGGGCTTTTACTCATATTGATCATGAGATCACGTCGATGTTATTGCCACCGCTATAGCTTTTCCAATGCTAAACTGGGAGCTAACTACCCCATCAATTCCTCACAGAAATGGTGTCGATCCTACTCGCACTAGCAAACTCTGCATTGGATTCCGTTGGAATCTGCATATCGTGAGCTTGGTCTCTCCTTTGGCACCAGCCCCTCCCAAGTCAAGGATGCTTTCCATCGTCGCGCTTTGCAATGGTCGGCTAGAGTCGAGCTGGTCTTCGAGGCGCCAGCTCCAGTCACATGAAAGGGCTCACTCTCGTGGTAGAAGCTCTTCAACGGGCATGTTGAGCTCGCCAAGGGGGAGGCTAAGGCTACAGGAGTGGATGGCAAGGGTCGTCAAGACTATTGGGTTATTGAGAGCCAGGGTTTCGCCATGGGCTTGCTCCATTACCTCTAGCGCGTGACTCTTGGTCTTTGTCTCATCTTTGTCTCAGCTCAACATTTCTCCTACAGGAAGAGCAGGTTGCCTGCACGACCTCGTCCGCCGGTACGTCAAGGGTGGAATCAAAGAAGCAAAACTAGGTGAGATATTTGGCACTGGCAGCCACTCGCTTCGCATCAGTACCATTCACAAAGACAAGGGATCCCAGCAAAGGATACTGGCAAGCGAGAAATAGCTTTCCCCCACATCAAAACTTCAGCCCTTATATTGGTGGACATAGCGGGGCGAGAGCCCTTGAAAGGTATGAGTAGCAGGTAGATGAGTTGCAAGCAGCGAGGGTGAGGGGACTGAAAGTGAAGTTGCAGAGGAAAACAAAAGGGGGATGGGCGACGAGGCGGAGGCAGAGGGGCAAGGTGGAGGGTTAGTTTAGATTAATTTACATTGGGGGTCTTTAGCTTAGGCTAATTACTTAATTAATTCACCAATTAAATTTTCCAATGATTCCTGCAAATTTTGTCAATGTAGTGCAATTCCTAATACCAAGGCAATTGAAACAGGAAATTACAAACTTGACGCAAAAAATTTGGTGCAAATCAGATGCTTGAGCACAAAGTTATATAATTTTAAGAATTAGTAGACCCATTAGGCTTCATAGAATAGTTGACTAGAGAGAGAGAAGAAGAAGATGCAAAACAACAACAACAACAACAACAAAATGAGTACAAGTACTCATGAGCACTGCCTTGGGTTCTGCCAGACACAAACGATTGTCAAGATGAATGGATCATGCAACCGCTTGCAAATGCAAAGAGATTTGCAAACTCTGTGTGTGTGTGTGTGCGCGTGCATGTGTGTGTGTGTGTGTGTGTGATTCCATAAAAAAAGTGTGTGTTTCAACCTATATTTCTACTACTCTACTTCATATCCCATTCCCATAGCCTCGATACATTCAGAATCGTATAAATTTAATATCTTTGAATCATTCATTTCATTATTTCATTCTGCAACTTCAACTTCACTGTTTCTAATTGCAAGAATCAAACTCCATTTTTATCATGGAATTATCCAAATTCCCTTAACTCCCAAGTCCTACTGTTCCCCATATGACTGGATCAGACAGTATTATAGATCATTAGATTGGCATTGCTGAAGGTAAAGATTCCGTAGTATTAGCAACTGAATATAATTCCAAAAAGGAAAGTACAAGGTGTCTTTATTCCTTCATTCTTAGTCCCCCTTCATTCCAATAATCCATACTATCGAATTTACTGGAAGGTTTTAAGATAAAAGCTACTATCTCGCCCAAAACCTTGTAAAATCATAGCAGTAGTTATAGATCACTGAGTTGATTCAAAATTCCATGTTTAAAGTAAACCCATACAAAGGGCAATCTACTCCCAAAATTCTCAATATTAGCCAAAAATTGTAACCAAAACATCAACTACTATCATAGGATGAAGATATGCATCTATCCATCCTGCTGGTAGTATAAAGTGAGCCAGTGTCATCTTCAGCAAACCTCATCAGCAAATCTGGTTGAGAAGTGTGCCAACTCACCTGCATCCATCTACAAAAAGGGCAAGTTAGAACCAGGACCCTTTTATGTGGGACTGCAGGCCTCCATGCCAGCACACAATTGTTATCCCTGTCACCCAACTTTATTTGCAATTAATTTCATTATGGCACTTGCACTTCAGGAATACTTCATACATGTCAATAAGACTCCTCTGTAAATGGCAATAAAAATATTCAATAAATGGTCATAAAAAATTTCGTAAATGACAGTATAAAAGCTCTTGCCAGTCAGAAATCTAGATTGAATATTGTATTCAATATAAGGAGTCCATATCTCAATTATTTATATCAATGTTAACTAGGGAGATAACCTGTATATGCTTTACGTGCATTTCAATTTACTACTGCAACACAAGCCCCCTTAACTTCAGTATACAAGGTCCATCTAGTTCCATTAGGTTCACAATTTCCCTCTTAATGTACTAACTTCGTCACAAACTATATAAGTTATACCTCCCTCTATATGTGATCATGGATCTAATCTTTATTACCCAAACTTCATTCTCCTTGTTTACCAAGGACAAGGCAGCTTTGTACACCAGTTCAATAAAGATGCTTATAACAAAAGTTAATGGACATCCTAATGACTGTTCAGAAATAAAAATAGAAATTATGCCTTGTCGAGCGATCAGGAGAAACCGTCGATAGTTGTAGCGTAGACTGCATACATATAATATCTCGTGAAGCAAACTTTTGCTCAATATCTAGCATGTTGTTGCCTATTTTATACTACTAACCCGTATAACACTGCTCAACATTTTCACCCATTCTTATTCACAGATCGCAAAGGTGTCAAAGTCCTCTCAGGGGAGGACTCCCATTCTCCACTCTTTTCACGAACGGACTCAGGGGTCCACTTGTGTAATTGGACGCAGAAGTCCTTGGTGCATGGGATGCAACGGCTTCCCCATCTCTCCAAACACGTTCATTTGGTCACTGGTCGCCGGTGCCTCTACACAGGTTGCACATATCTCGTTTCCAGCCAAAGCACAGAGTATAATGGAGGCATATTGAGTGTGAAACTACATAGTGCAAGGAGAAGGTGGAAGTCAGGGTGCACTGTCAGGCTACCCTTCCGCACCTGACTGAGGAGCTTACTGGACTAAGGCTAGTCTATCCTCGCTCCTCTACTAGGGCGTGGCACAAAATGATGAAGAAAAACACTAATGTAAACAGTCGCGTAGGCTTGTAAACTGCCTCACTCTCCTCGAGCTCTTAGATCATTAAGTACTTCCTTATGACATCGGTACCTGGGGGGCTCCATGTGTAGTCAGGCGTGTCTGTGGAGCTCTCTGTTCGTCTCTTGGAGTGTGTAGTGTGTAGACAAGTCCTCTGCAATTTCTTGGCACGATTCTCCCTTGAAACACGTACTTTGCATGCAACCTCATAATGGTTGCTCCCTTCTCATGGGCTCTTCTAGCTTGCATCTGCTATGGGTGATGCACTTCCTTGGGGATGGGGCAGACTCTCCTTCCAATGAAGTCGCCTAGTACTTGATTCTTTAATTCGTGGCTACAGTTTGCAGCCCTACAGTCAATGAAAATTAGTACCCCTGAATATCATGTCAATATCTACACCATCTCTTAGTTAATTACTCCTTCGTTTCCCTCCTTTTTTATTGTCTATCATTCTATACCGGTCCCTCCATTGCTTTCTAGTTGGATCTCGGTGTGCGCCCCTTCTTCAGTCCATAGGTCCCATGGATGGACCTCCTACTTGTATCCGTTGGGTGTGGATATCTCAGAGTTGCTCCTTTAGGTCCATAGAGTATTTAGTTGAACTATGGTATCCCATGGTATCTTCCCTGACGTCTCAATTTTCATTTCCTATAGGTATCTAGGAGGCTAGATCTATAGCCTCCTATTTTTAATGGGTTAAAGTATTGTAAATCCCTCGATTTTACTTTGTCTCTATCCCTTGATCAACGTCATAATACATTTTCTCACCCATGGTGGTTCCATAACCATTACAACTATAACTTTGGTTCATTAAAACGACTTGAAGTCATGAATTAATGTCCTCTCATGTCCCTACATTTTAGTATAATTCTGTATCCTGCATAAAATTGGAAGTATACTCCATTCTCTTTGTTCCCTATATATCAAATAGCTCCTACTATAACTGCTTGTATTAATCATACATCGAGATGTTCCCATTTAACTAAAATGGAAAGTGTGATATTATGTATCCAATCATTGCTATATAATAATGCATCAAATTGAAAGAAACCCCTTGAGGATCAAAGTGCTACTTAATATCTCCCCAATGGGAGGATGTGTGTGTGTGTAGAAGACATTTACAACACCCCTTTCCATAGTGAAGAGTAGACAATTTAGAGTAGGAATGAGAAATATTTAATAGATAAACTTTGAAATAAACATCCAATTAAAAATGAAGTAGCATCACTAAAGGATGAACAATTTTTTTTAAAAGAGGAAAATGTGAGCAGTAGATCTTTGAGAAGTCGTTGGTAGCATCACTTTTATTGAAGAGGGGAGTCTACCTACCTGCCACCATCCAACAAGAAAAACATGGTGAGAACCAGTTAAACCTTAGTTGGGAAGACAGGTGTCATAAACACCCCTCCCTTGTTATCCGAGTCACAATAAAAATAAACCCTTGACCACTGACTTACAAAGCTAGTAGTAAAAAAAGTATGAGTGCAAGGTTGTAGATTTAGGTTAAGAGAATTATTGGGATAATGAAGTGGAGGTGTGATGAAAGAGTAGACATGAGCATTGCAAAAAAAGAGTTGAGAATTTAAGCTTTAAAGGAAAATTTTAAAGTAATATGAGCAAATAGAAGGTAGGGAGGGGAATTAAATGGTCGAAGGAAATAACGTGGATTTGAAAAGAGGGAAGGTTTTTTTAATAAAAAAACCGTACAAAAAGAGAGAGAGTGTGAGCAATTAAGGCATGGAGGGGACATGTGAGTCCATCGAGGGCTTGAGGTGATGGAGAGATCCGCTCGTAGGTTGTGCATGTGCAGATTGTCACCGTTAAGACACCAACGATCGCGAGTGGGGAGAGCGAGGAGTAGAGGGCTAGCGCTGTTTCAATAGTACTACAAGGGCTTTAAAGCATACGGGCTGGCACAACTACAGTGGTCTGTACTACAAAGGCTTAGGGAGGCTTTAAAGCACAGGGTGTTGTGAGTGTAAGAACCAGGGCATCGCGGCAACTGCAAGGGGAAGTACAGGTACTAGCAAGGTTAGGAGGTCTCAAGGGAGATTGCACAGTGCAGAGCGCAAGGAATAGGCATGTGAGTTTGGATAGAATGGCACTTGTGCCAATCTCATGCAATTCATGTACCTCCTTGTTATTTTGTCACTAGTCCAGTCCTTTGTTTTAGGATTTATAACATAACAGCCACTTTCATTCTATGTCTATGTTAGTGTTAAGTAGATTGGCAGTAGTGCCATGCTAATAGGGAAGATGGAAATAGATGTGGAACATTTATGCATAACATTTCTGACACATTGGCATAGTGCCACTATCCACAAACTCTCATGGATTAGATTTGCTATTGTTGGGATATATGTGATCAAGGGCTTGCTAGGTGCATGTGTGCATCCACTAGCAGTCATATGGTTGTGTGTCTATGTGTAGAAGAGGCACACTTAGTGCCATAGACCATGACATAGGTGATGATGTAATGCAAAGGCCCCCACATGGGGTGGTGCCTATGATCGTGGAGTTCCTATGATTTAGGAGCTACCTCCATTGATGTAGGAGAGGTGCCATTGATTTAGGCCACCCTCTCTCCATTTCTATAAAAGAGGGACTTCCCTCTCACAATGAATAGAACACCCATTGGAATATCTCATGTGTTCTCACTCACCTTCTCCTCTCTCCCCAAGTTCCAACAGCTATGGTATATATTGAAATGGAGGTTGCAAGGAGAAATCTTGTAATAACATATTCACATTAAGACATGTTAGGAGTAGATTGGGAGTATTGCCATGCTAAACTAAAAGATTTATGCATTATATTTTTATACAGTGGTACCAGTGCCATTCTACACAAACACACATGGATTTTTATGGCACTTGTAAGTAGATTGGCAACAATGACCTACCAAAAAACAAGATGAAAAGAAATCAACCAAATGTCTTAGCCATTTCAGAATCATATTCTAGAGACTATTAGTAGTTCAAATCTCTCCCAAAATGATGTGATTTTCTCTCTAATCTCTACTTATTAGTAGTATAAATCTTTAAATATAATTCTCTCTAATTACTCATGCAGGAATGGCTAAATGAAAAACAGTGTAACATCTATTTCAGGTATGTAACATTGGTACCCGTTTTAAGATTCGCTCAAAAATTCATTAAAATTATGACTTTTCAAAAAGCTATATTTTACGAAGTCAAAAACTAAAAACTTACAGAATTCATACATTTTTCAAACATCATGCCTATAAATTAAAAAGGGCCTCCACTATATCACAAAATATCTTTTGATTTTCTAGATTCTCAAAGTCTTAAAGACTTTTCCTTGCCATGCCCTTTTTATTTTTATCAAAAATCACATAAAGAAAGAATGGAAAACTTTTATTCAAGTGAGCCAAAACCTTTAAATTATTTGAGAAACAAAAAGTAAAATTTTTTGTAGATTCATAGTTTGGTACTTTTGACATTAGAAATGATCTTGGAAGGCACCAAAACCCTTAAAACGACTGCAAACATGGATACCTTCCGACAATTTTTTAAAAATCCCAAATGGGAAAGCATGCACCTGGCTCTCGGTTGATGATATCATCGACCTGGTGCACGTTTGGTCAATGATATCATCGACCAAACGTGCACTAGGTTGATGATATCATCAACCTAGCACATGGGCACATGTTTTTCCCTCTGGGCTTTTTTAATAAATCATCAGAAGGTACCCGTGTTTGCGGTCGCATTTACGGTTTTGGGGCATTCCAGGCTCATTTCTGATGTCAAAAGTACCAAAATATGTATCTACAGAAAGTTTAAATATTTTTCCAAATAATTTAGAGCTTTCAAAGGTTTTGGCTCACTCGATCAATGATATCATTAGCATAGTTGCATAAAGCAAGCAAGGTAGAGCTTGGTAGATGATGTCATTGACTGAGCAATTGGGTTGGATATTTTGGTATATGCATTTCAATTGAGACAAGTAGGGCAATTGCCAAAGGTGACACAATACATAACATTATCCCAAAAGATTCCAAAGACATTGATTGGATGCAATGCACAAGGTAAAGCCAAGAGACACCATGCAAGAAAGAGGGTGGCATCTCAACTTGGCTAGGTTGACTCAGAGAATGTTCTAGTGGATAGTTTGGAGGAGGAAAGCTCTTACAACTTTTATCCCACAAAGCTTTAGCGCTAGTGCATTTGAAGGTATAGGATCCAAGGATGAGTACTATTCTTTATAGAATCAATGGCATGTATATTTGTGAAGCAATATAATTTCTAGCATGTTAGACTTTTGAAATATGTCATGCCATGGCCCTTTTATGTACATTGAATGCATAGGTCCATATTGTAATGGTTTTGAGACATTATTGTATTTTTGGTGGATTTTGTATTTTAAGTAAAGTTTTTCATGCCTATTTTTTGAAATACTATTGTCGATTTTTTTTCAAAAAAAGATGGTTTTTATGTCTTTTATCAAAAGACATTGTGCAAAATGGCCATCTTTTCAAAAAATATGTAAAATTCACATGAAAATAAGGAAATCTTTGAAAGATTCCCTTAGAGTTCTCATTTTGAGGTTACAGTTCTCGAATTAGATGTTACAATGTTGAAACAGAAAGGTTTTAGAGGTGACAAATTTTGATGGAATCTTTGCTGGCAAGGGATGGTACTTGGACATATTCAGTAGTGAACTGCAGTGGCTCAAGAAGATCCATTGTTTTGTTAGTCTCCTAGAAACTTCATTTGAAGATGTGGGGGAGAGGTACACTATAGAACCATCAGGAAGAACCTCAAGACAATTTGTTTCTTAGACTTTAGCTTCCACTATCTCTTTAAGGATCCCACTTGCTATGACAATGCCAAGATGATATCCAATATGGATGACTCAATGGAATCCAAGGACTAGACCATTAACGATGAGAATTTAAACAACACTCAAATCTTGGATGCCTTTTCTACAATGTTGAAGACTTTAAAGGAAGATAATGCCATGAGTAATAAGAGATCCATTAGGGGAGAATTGGGGTCTCAAAAGGGCCTCATAAGGAATGGATTAGGGAATGCTTAGTGGGTTGATGCAAGGGGCTTTGGAGGGTCCCAAAGAGGCCTAACCAACCCAACCTAGGTGGGTTAAGCCCACATTTGAGCCCACCTCTGCCCCCATCAAGGAGGGGAGGGGGCCACTTTTTGAAATTTGAATTTCAAATTTCGAATCTCCCTCCCTTTCTCACTCTCTCTCTCCCTCTCTCCCTCTCTCTCCCTCCCCCTTCTCCCTCCCTCCCTCCCTCCCTCCTTCCCTCCCTCCCTCCCTCCTCTCTCTCCCTCTCCCTCCCTCCCCCTCCCCCTCATCCTCCCTCCTCCTCTCCCCTCCTCCGTCTTGCTCCTCCTCCTCCCTCCTCCCTCTCTCCTCCTCCTCCTCCTTCTAGCTCCTCCTCCCTCCTTCCTCTCCCCTCCTTCTCCAGCCGCCCAGGCTCCCTCTCCTCTGCTCCTCCCTCTCGCAGAATCTCTCCCCTCCTCCTCCCTGCTGTGGCATCTCTCCCCTCCTCCTCCCTTTTGCAGCAGCTCCTTCCCTCCCTTCTACACTTGTCGCCCTACTCTCCTCCTCCTCTTCCTCTTGCCCTCATCTGCTTCTCCTCCTCCTTCTTCCTTGCTACACTCTTCCTCTCACTGCTCCATCTTTACCAACTCTTCCCTACATTTTAGCCTACATCACTGATACCTCTCTTTGAGTACTCATGGCACCATTCGAGGACATATCCAACAAGTGCCATGTGAACCTACAACTGGAGGCAGAATATGCAAGCACATGCTATTTGGGATATAGTGGAACTCCTTAAAGTGTGCTGCACAGTCTTCGATTGCAAGGGAAGAAGCATCTTGTCCTTTGGGTGGATGGAAACTTGTATCCTTTAGACCCTGCCACCCAAAAGAGTCCTCCTTTTCATACAGTGCAGGATGTTGTTTGGTTTGTTGGTGGTAAGGGACATGCTGGATTGCTTAGTTATTGTAATCGATTAAACCATCCTCAGACATTGGCTATGCAAGCAAGCGAGATGCAAAGAGCCCAAGCAAAAGAACTTGCACATTTGGGAAATATTACTATTGTGGCCATGCATAATAGTATGCAGGATCTCCAATTGCAAAACAAAGAACTCAGTGACAAAGCACATGCACTAGACTTGGAGCGACATGAATTGGAAGAATCAATCTAGAAGCTTGTTGAAAGCAAACAAGATTTGGAAATGTCTATCTATGGCCAAGTTCAACGTGCTGTGGAGAAGGAACGAGAGAAGTCGATAGAATGAGTACAAAAGTTGAAGGGAACACCTTTGGGACTGAAGGAGAGGAAAAGACAATTGCAATCTATGGATGCATTGTCAACCAATAGTGGTGCCCGAAGAGGAGAATACGGGCTGCAAGGTTAGTTCCCCAAATTTTCAATGAAATTTCTTACTCCAAAATATTCGTGGTGTTGCATTGTTTCCACTAAGACTCATTTGTACTCTACTTTAGGAATTTCATGGAGGATGTGATGGGAACAATGGAAATGGATGATAGTGATCCTTCATATGTTCTAAGAAGTTTAATAAAGCCAAGTGATGTCATGGAAGTGTTGAAGGACCCTAGACAAAAAGGGCTACGTGAACAAGTTGCTAGAGAGGTAATGAAGGATTTCAAGGGCCTCGTGCAATCAAAGGAGATGCTTGGAGCTTGTGATGTTGCTGGTGTAAGTCGTGAAGCTTATAACTCTATTTTTAAAAATTTCAAGTCTGCTATGGAGGAAAAGTATAAGATATCTACAATGCCATTTCCAACACCATGGTCTGAAAGGCTTGCATGTCAAGAAACAAACCAATGTGCTAGAGAAAAGCTTGGAGGATACCATTGTGTAAGTGGCACAATGACTTGGAAGAGTAAAAAGAAATCTATCATCCAAACATTTGAGATGAATGCTTCAATAATGTTTACGTGGACGTAGAGAATTTGGAGAGAGCCATGGTCAAATTCTATGGGATGAGAGAAGAAGCTAAGAGAAATTCCCTCTTCGCATTCAACTTTATTTCTTCTCATTTCTATATCCTTACTATATTTCTCTTTCATTGTACAGATGGCAAGCTAGTATTTGTTATAAAAATGGATGAAGCTCAGTTGGTAAAAGAGCACAAGCTAGAGAGGGTAAGCATTTATATTATGAACGATGCCTTGCATTTTGCTCAAGGGGATGAGGAAGTTGAGCAGGGTCCACCAGTCCAATCTAAGAAGGACATATGGTGGCTTGCAGCCTTTAAGACCCCAAAGGAGTGCCACGAGACATTGAAGTGGGTTTTGGAGAGAACCGGCATCTCGTCAATTATTCGAAGACAAGAGGTAGGGCAAACATTAATAGTGGACGGGCATTCAAGTTAAATGGCATCTAGTTGGTGATTTGAAGACCCTCAAGTGCTTGTATGGTTGTGATACAAGTGCAGATGCAAAAGGAAAGCCTACAGTGGAAAAATGGCATCCTTTCTTGCAACCAAAGTGCAGCCCCTGATTGCCATAAAAGGGATCCTAAGTGGGACCCCATTCTACCAATTCCATTGGAGTGGGTACATGTGTGTACTTTGCATGCTGAATTGCATATACTTGATAAGCTACTCTATCTCCATCTAGTTTATGCTTGGAATTTGAGGCCACGGAAAGTATCTGCACAATGCATTGCAAAAGCTAAATAACTACTCTCACTAATAAGACTTCATGGAGGCAATGTGAAGCTTAAGCAGGACAAGAAACAATCAGGAAAGACACAAAATCTTCCTGCTAAAGTGTCCATGGGTGGAGGAAAGGCAAGGAGGTACTTGTCCAACCACAATGCTGATAAAGAAAAACATATATTGGCTCAAAGCACCCTAGGTTGGGAGTACTGGAAAGCTTTGTGTGAGTGCACTACAAATCAAGCTTCACATCAGCGAATTGCTACTTTGAGAGCAAAACTATGGACAAAGCTTGATGGATTTAGAAAGTTGCTTAGACAAGATCAAATAGAGGAGCTTTATTATGAGAGATTCACGACAGCATTGGGAGAATTCATATCATTGATGGTAGAAGCATGGGGGGAGTCACATATTACACATTACATGGTAATCCTCCGTAGGTTGAAATTTTGTGCTTTAAATTTGAGTCAGTTTATGTTTCTAATACAATGTTTTTCTTTACAGCATATTCTTTATGCACATGCACCATGGTTTGTGGAGCAATGGGGCCCTCTGTCCGTTTGGAATACTCAAGGAATGGAGAAATCACACTACAGAGCAAAGGTAGCATACTTCAAGAATACAAGGCATTGGGGTGGTATTGTGCGAAGCAATGCACCACACGAAATGTTCGACTGGTTTTATAGATGTCTAGAGGCTAGGACTCTCAAGTGCGATAAGGTAGAGGTCTCAAGTCTTGCAAAAGCGGTTTAACATGTCAAGAAGACAAGGAGATGTGCTGCTTGGAAGTCCTCAACAAGGAGCCAAGTGGTTGGGCTTTGGTTGCAATGTAAAGTCAGATAGGGGAGGTGTTGGGTCCTAAGAGAGCCCCAAATGTTAAATGTTTAATGAATAAAGTTAACACTATTTTGAGTCAATTATAGATTCCAAAATTCACAAATTTGTTTGGAAATTGTAGAATTGCATGTGTGACATGGCAGGGTGGAGGGGTGAGTGGGTTGGGAGGGAGGGTGGTGAAGATTAAGTATTACTGAACTAGTGACAAAGGACTGGGGGGGAGGGGGTGCACTCAAAAAATCCTAATTTAAAAGAAAAACCCTAGAGTGCTTTAAAAAAGACTATATAAAGCACTTCAAAACCCTAAAATCCCTCATTTCTATGGCACGAGTTAAATAAACTGCTAGACCCTCTGGACGTCGTTTAGACACTACCCGCTCTCCTCCTCACAACTCCATGGCCTCCGAACACACTGCAAGCCCCAGTGGCCAAGAGGGCAATGATTAGCAAGGATATGAAGTCAGTTCTCATCATCAGGAGTCCAAGCAATGTGAGTCCCCACCATCTGACTCTCATGGGGGATCTCAGGGATCTCAGCACCATGACGAATCCTAGCATGATGAAGGATCCAAGCATGATCAGGGGTCCTCTCAGTCCTTCAACACAACTAAACTATGCGCCACAGTGGGTTTTGGCATTTTTGAGCTCCCTGCACGATGCCGAACACATTTGCCTTCTGCGCCACGGTGAGATTCTTACTAGATTACTAAGAAATGACCATTATAGCACAAAAATTTATCTGATAGCATGCATTTGAATAGAATAGTGAATGAAAATATTAATGCCAACAACAATTAAAGTTACAAAATACAATTAAAAGAACACAAAATGGGGCACTGTATGAAAAGTATATCTGTATTCATATAAAATAAAATTCTATACAATAAGACTTCAGAGCCTTTCTCTCCTCTCTAAAACACTGAGAAAATTGGGCTTTGAATTCCCAAATACACTTCTAGCTCTAGATTTAGTCGATAGAGAGTCAACGCTGTTGTCGTTGGCTGGCCAGGGACATGGCTGCTGCCATCAATGCCATACCTTGAAAATTGGTTCCAAAGGCATTGAGGGTAGCCATGTGGTTCACCAAAATGACCTTGTCAGCATGACCAATCACTCGTGACAAGGCCTTGCACTTCAAGAGGTCATCATTGCCATGTGGAGAAAACTTTTTGTGGATAACCACAAAGCGCCCTTTTGCTTGGCCAAGGTAATGTGCCAGTGAGTGATCTCAGCCGAAGCTACTACAAACAAGGCATTGCCGAGATGAGAATAGGTCGACCTCAAATGCCTCCTGCAACTATCCAACATTACATTAGAATTCCCTTAAAGCAAAAGTATACCAAGAGAGAAGAAATTCAAAGCTCATAGTTTCTTACCACTATGGAGTCCTCATGCTCAATCCCTTCCTCTTTGTCAATGAGGATGGATCCAGAGGCCTCCTGCTGTCTGGAGTGAGATGTGGAGGCTTCTTTTAGAACATCAGGTAGGTCGGAGTAGATTGATGTCTCCTATGATCACTCACTCATCACACCAACCTGACACACCTAACTAGAACCTTCTAGCACACCTACACACACACTTCTTGCATAGGACTCCAAGCCCATAGGCACACACACACAAACATCAATTTGCCCCTTCAATACTCCTGTGAAGTCGAGAGTCCCTTCTCTAGAGACGAGTGGCTAGCGTACTAGCTCGTCTCATGATAGGGCAGCAGGCGTAGTAGGAGGGAGAGCTTTGGGGGATGCATGGCATAGTTCTTTGGGCAGGGTAATGGTGGCGGCAGGGAGATTTCAGATATTGTAGACGTGCCAGAGGGTAATGGTACGATCTTCTATGACATCACTCAGAGAGGAGGCATCTTGATAGATGCACGGGGGAAGGACATCATGGCCTTCATGCGCTCTTTAGTTGCTAGCAACTATAGAGATTGCTTTGTTCCATAAAAAGAGCATCAAGCAGGTTGGCTGATGAGACCATCAATGCTGTACGCTCTAGGTATCCCAATCCCCACAATGTTGAGTTCACAGAGAAATGGGCAAAGTCAAAGATTGTTGTTGTACTTGCCAATAAAAGATCTTTGCTTAAGAGGTAGGCACTATCCAGTGAAGGCAGGACCCTAGTCTATAGCACGTGGAGGCATGAAGGATCCAAATGGAGCAATATGAAAACGTGCATTTTGGAGCAAGAGGTGTTGAATCATGGGAGGCCCAATTTGTAAGTATCGATCTCAAATTATACTATGTTTATGTGGTTTATTAGGAGGTTGTTTCTTTGTACTAACCACTCCGTAAATTGTGTCATCTTATAGCTTGATATCGTGGGTAGGTACTCTACTCCTGTCGAGATAGCCTACCATCATGGACATTGTAGAGGATGTACATAGAGGCACTTCTATGATGAGGGGTTGATTACTGAGGAGTAGTATATCCGGGCTACTAGAGCGACCCCCTTAAAAAAACACCTACGAGCACATCTATTTGCACATCTATTAGCACGTCTTTAGACCCGCATCTATAGGCGCATCTATATAACAGACCGACATGCCTATAGACACTCCTATAGATGTGCTATTAGATGCTCTATATAAATTTTAAAAAAATAAAAAGATGCGCTAATAGACGTGCTTATAGACGCTCTATAGTTTTTTTTTAAAAAAAAGTAGAATTTTTTGTGGTTGAACATAATGCTGCGTGATTGCAAGAATCCCATTTCCACAATGTGCAATTCAATTCTTACATAACGAACCACATTTTAATTAGCATGATTCCATGCACGTCTATAGCTTATGATTACAATTCCTAATAAAACATTACAACTCCAAAACGTTTAGTCCACAATGCATTCATTGTTGATAGAACATTGCACAAGGAAATTGAATGCCAAGAAAATAAAAGGAGTGTATATTGATTCACAGCCCAAAAAGTGCTTGTATGTACATATAGCATGAAGCCAACCCATCTGTGGCTTAAAGTACACAAAATAAGAGGAGTGTATATACAAGAGAGGCACGAAGCCAAGCCAATGTCTTCAAGTATAAAAAAGAGTAGCTAGCACTAATTCTAGCACTACTTCTACGACTAATCTAAGTCTTTTGCATCCTCGCTCCCTTCTTCGTCACCTTCTTCATCGCCTTGCCGATCGAGTATTTTTGATAGAGCTCACAAGACAAGGAGTGGTCACAGAATGAGCATTCATCAAGCCAAACTTTTGAACTGCATCTTGAATGAATTTTGTTTGACAAAATCACTAAACCTGAATACCAAGACATGAATGAATGTCACCAAGATCAACCATATCAAATGCTAAGGATAAGATTTTTTGACATGTTGCAGGAAACCTAGATTGTTGGAAACAAGTATGGTGTCATCCACATAAAGAGCAAGCTGACTTTTCATGTAGCAAGAATGGGAAGCTTGTTTTAGAGAATAAGGAGCATGATCAAGGTGACAAGCAAGATGGTCCTGACCAGGAAGTATGAACCCTTCTAGCTACTCCAAATAAATCTCCTCTTTAAGATCTCCATTAAAAAAAGTAGTTTTCACATCCATTTGATGAATCTCCAAATCACATTGAGTAGCAAAAGCCAAGAGTACCCAAATGCTTGTACTATGAACAACGGGTGAAAATGTATCATGATAATGAACTCATATGCAATTTGTGAGTATCCTTTTGCAACCAAACGAGCTTTAAACTTGTCAAAAGAACCATCGGCTTTGGTTTTGGTTTTATAATATGACCAGGAGGTAGTTGAGTAAGAACCCATGTACCTTTAGAGATTAAAGAATCATATTCAGATTCCATGGCTTCTTGCCATTGACTCTTTTGTGCAGAAGAGATAGCTTCTATATAAGTAGTAGGGTCTTCATGAGCAATGGTCATTGCATGATCAATGATGTCAAAGTCATCAACACAATCATGAGGAGAACCATGTTCAAAATCAATAGGCAGATCAACATAAATATCAACACTATCATTAAAAGCCTGTTTGTGTGCAGGATGCAAATCAAGATTGTCAAGACATTGCTTTGCAGATGGAGTAGTAGTGATGCCATTAGATGAAGGAGTAGTAATGACATCAGAAGATGGAGTAGCAATGATGCCATCAGATGAAGGAGTAGTAATGACATCAGAAGTAGAATTATTATCAAATAGAAAAGGAAAGGTAGTAAGCAAGAACTCAGTATCCTCTGCATCCTTAGTAGACCATGTCCCTCCCATTAGCTGCTCATTGAATATGGCATCACGACTGACTATCACCTTCTTAGAAGAGAGATCATAGAATTTATAACCTTTAGAATTAGGAGAATATCCAATGAATATGACCTTCAAGCCAGGAAGATCTAGCCTTTTTTGCATCTCTTTTGGTACATGAATATAAGCAATGAAGCCAAAAGTTTGAAAATGTGATACAGAAGGAGTCTGCCGAGTCCAAGCTATGATTGGTATCTTACCAGAAGGTGAAGTTGTAGGAAGATGATTTTGCACAAAGATGGCTGTTAGAATTGCTTCTACCCTTAGATGGAGGAAAAGGTCCACATATATCAGTGTGAATGAGATCCAATAAAACATATGAATGAGTTGAAGTAGATACATGAAAGGGTTTTCGATGATGCTTGCCAAAAGCACAATATTCACAAAGACCCATGTGAGGACAAGCTGGGAGATTCATACCATCCACAAGATCATGACAATTGATAGCAAGTAGCTTGGCAAAATCTGGATGAACAAAATGATGATGCCATAGCTTGCAGTCTCGATCACCAGGGGTTGTAACCACATTGGCAATATCATCATTTAAGGAAAGTTGAAAGAGGTATGTCCATCTTTTTCAATCCGACATTGTGTGTGGTCAAAGCTAATAAAGAGACCAAGATCAACAAGTCATGCAATAGAAAGAAGATTTCTCTAAAGATCTAGAACATGGAGAATGCCTTGCAAGACTCTTGTTGAAGAAAGAGTGCCAAGATATAAATCATCAACACCCATGACTTGACAAGTAGTCTCATCAGCAAGATAAACCAATTTCTTGTGAGGAAGAGCATGATAATTATGTAACCATTGAGATTGATATGTCAAATTACCAGTAGCACCAGAATCAACAATAAAAGTGGAACCATCTCGAACATGAAGTATCCTCTCTGGAGAGACATCAGAACATATATGATTGCACAACAACACAATGCATCCATAGACGTGCACACAGACACGTTTTCTTAAATCCCCTAGCGATATTCAGGAGGAAGAAGGCGAGGATACTGAGAAGGAAGCATGATGTTGTGGTTTCACATCAACCTTATTCCAATCTTATTGGTTGCCTACAGTTTGTCGGGTTGAACACTCGACTAGATATTCTTTTTACTACCAATTTCTAGGTCAATATCTAGCTGCTCCCTCAATGCAACATTGGTTTGCAGCAAAACGTGTTCTAAAGTATTTAAAAGGTACTTCTGACTTTGGATTAGTTTATCGATACAGAATCATCTTTTGTGATGTCTCTTGATCTTTTGGGATATACAGATGCAGACTGGGAAAGCTCTCACTTGTCTATGCAGTCTACAAGCAGTACTTGCTTCTTTTTCAATGGTTGCTTGGTCTCTTGGGCAAGTAAGAAGCAGCGTTAATGTTTCTACCACAAAATCTGAGTATGTAGTGGCCTCTCTAGCAGCTTGAGAATTGGTTTGGCTGCGCCAATTTCTTACAGATATTGGACATCCTCCCTCATCGAGTATTCCTCTCAAATGTGATAATCAAAGTGCCATTACTCTCACTGAAGACTATGTTCAGCATAATGTAAATCCAAGCATATTGCTGTTCATTATCATTATGTCAGACATGAAGTGAAGAAAGGGATGATAATGATTGAACTTTGTCCCACTTCTCAGATGCTTGCGGATATTCTCAGTAAAGGACTTAGTGAGGCACGGCACAGTGCTACGATCAAAACTTGGAGTTCTTGTAGCTTCTCTCTTCCAAGATTAACATACCTATGGGTGACTTTTGACATTTGTATATATTTAAATGCACATCTACAATGCTGACAATGTATGATCAACATTACATACTTGTAAATAATTGTACAAATGCATCACTTTAACTCTATGATCAACTTGTATACTTGTATATAGGAGTTCAGGTTTTTCCCTTGTGCTCCCTAAGGGTTTTTTCATCCGTAGCTAGAGACCTTTGTTTGAGTGGGGGTGTTAGAGCTATATATAGCTTGCTCTAACTTGAACTACGTCTCACCTATACATGTGTAACTTGTGGTCAATATGAATCAGTCTTTGGGAGTCTATTTGGTGTGTCTATTGTCTCTTCTTCTTCTCTCTCAATAAAATTGTGTAGCACGCAATGCAACTCATTTCCCAGATTACACTCAAGACGTCCGTTGCTAGATAAAAGATGTGAGGCTGCTCGAGATTTGAATCTGGCATGGTACAATAAATCTAGTGGGTGGTCGTAGAGGCAGTGAAAACTTTGATTGTTGAGGCTTGGGGTGAAACAAATTCAAGTTCATCATCAAAGAGCTCCATTTGTATGGCTTTAGTGATGGTGATTGCTCCATTCTATAAGCTCCATTGGGACGGAAGAGGGTCCCATGAGCTGGTCAGCTGAGAGGCCATGAATTCTTCACAAATGACAAATACACCAAGTTGAAGATTATCATGAGGCTTTAACATCCTTAAAGACTTCAACAAGACTATATAACAAACATGCAAAAAGTACTCACAATCATGGAACATCAAAATATACAACAACTAATACATTACCCAACTACAATACATGGGTCAACATTGGATCAAATTTGGACAAACACATAGAATCATAATCATCTCACAGGAACACTATATGCTTATTGGTCCGACCATTCCCTAATCTAGAGTTCCCTTTCTAACATTCATTCTTGAACTTGCACCAACATTAGGCAGGCCCCATGAATGTAATTCAGCTTGTTTAAATTCCTTACAAGCATTTAAACTCTCTTGGTTTCCTATCATATTAATTCAATCAAAGAAGGGCTTATTTTATTATACTCGATGTTTGCAAGAATCCTGATCAACATAATGCTATTATGTTGAACGATACCCGTGTAGCAAGCTATTGATTGCATCACATTTAAGTTTACAGTGTCCAATAGTCTACAGTAATCTTTCCTTCAGCTGGGTCCGCTATCGCTGCGAACGCGTCTGCCCATAGATCTAGAGTTTCGTGACAACTTCCTGGCGGACAGTAATCCACGATCTTTACTGTTATAATTCCACCTGATGTGCATGGCTGAGGAATCTCGTCGTTAGTTCCTCCCGTGCAATTCACTTGAAACGTTTCATCACATGCGTCACCTCCATTCCAGAGCGTATCGCTAGCTGCTGCAAACATGTTGCCCGGAGGAAATTGGCTCAAGTCGAAGCCATAGCAGGCGGATGTTGTGCAGCAATTTCAAAGGCTTGTCATTATCAAACTACAAGCTATGGCCGGCTTCTTTACATTGATTAAAAACCCAAAAGGAGAACATTGATTTGGGCACGTTTTTGTGGTTTATTGGAGAATTCATTTCTCAAATGAGAGGAGCATGTGTGCCCTGATAGCTAAATCAGATTGAAATGTGAGTAGGTATAAACTCGGATCTAGAAAGTATGAACCAAGGGACATGATACATTGCCGAAAAAAATGCATTCATTTGGTTGCATTTTGATGGTCGACCTTCCTCTAATCTATAGCTACATGAGAATGTGTTGAAAATTCCTAATCGTCTTAAACAAGACACTCTTATAAGTCTTATAGCTAAACCACAGTGGAATGTGGTCAGACGATGGATACGTGTGCTTATGGACGTAAGGAGATGTGTAGTATGTAGCGGTCCCAAAATCTGCAACTACGTCACAGCAGCTGGTGTGGCGAGAGCTACCAGAGCAGCAAGAAAGGAGGAATTTCGGCTAATACAAGCCATTCTACAACGGGCAGAGGGAAGCTGGGGTAGCTCCACAAAGAATGGAGCATCCTTTTTGTAGGCTTGGCAGCACAGGGACTCTGAGACGCTGGTCTTGATGAAGAATGCCGTTCAATAGTTTCCAGCTCTCCCAAAACAATAAAATAAAATAAAGTCATCCAGCTCTCACATATACAACGCGTAATCCGTCATGCACCATGCATGCTTGGCCGGTTGCTAATTGACCGAATAATTTAAGATGCTCTAGCCGTGTGGGCACGCGGGCAGAGTTGCCAATCATAAAGACAATTGTCTCTAGGTAACATCCCAAGGTAGCAAACCAAGGCATCTCTTTGTAATAGGCTTGTTCATAAAATTATAACATACTGCCACAAGTTTATATAAGCCTGGATTCACACTACTCTGCAGACACAAATGAAAAAGGGATGTCCACCAATGAGATTTCAAAGCTAGGTTTTAAGTGTTTCACACATGTCCGTTGGGCGGGGAGGGTCAATCCTGTGTGGCCTACAAAAAAGGGATCGTGGGCGACCTCCCATGACCGCCCATGAGGGTGTCTGCCTACAAAAGGACAAGTGGAAGTGCTTCAAATAGGATTCAAACCTTTGATAGCATGCCCACAGTCAAAGGACCTAACCACCAAGACATTCTTACAGAGTAAACAACTATAGGAACATTAATTATTTGTATCAAACCTGTCCACCCATTTGTGAATCTAGGGATGGACAAGTTCTTTTTGCACAATGGGGCGAACAAGTTCTTTTTGCACATCTGTTGTCCGTGCCCGTTTGTGAATCGGGCCTAAGTATTTATTCTTTGCTTAAACTTTCACCACATTGGCAGAACATTCAATTATGGATTTATTAGAGTGTAAGGGGATGAAAATTTTCAATTTACAGAACAAATAAGGGAGGAGTACTAGCCATGGCATCTTACAAAAAAGCATTTTAAAGGGAATACATGACCAAAAACCGCTTGAAGGGAAAAACACCAACAATGAAAGATACATTATATTAGATCCCTTTAAAGAGGGGTGCATAACAAAAGCCAATTCAAAGAGGGAGGCAATGATCACTCATCATCATGCTTCATCGTATTGTTTGCTCTCAACAGTGTTATCATTGCCTAGCAAAGATTAGGGAGCTTGCTACATGGTTCACATGTGTTCAATGTAAATAAAACAAAAAAGATGCGTAATGAGCATGATATACAAAGCAAAAAAAAGGCTTACCTTCGCTATTGGCTACCAATCCAGGTATACTACCTATCATTGAAGCAATTCAAAGAGTGGTATGTATTATACTAAAAGGCATATATATACTTATCCTTGGTTGGACCTTGTCCAACCATACATGTTTGCAATTTGAGGTTGACCACATGGGTCCAAATGGAGGGGTTTTTAAAGAAAAGCTGCACTTGCTTGTATAGAAAAAGGGACCAATTTATTCATTCAAAAGATCATATCTAAGGTTTCTTGGTAGTGCGTCCCTAGGGTCTGCAATTAATAAGAAAGAGAACAAGGAACAAAATACCAAATAACATATAACAAGCAAAATCGGTTTGAAGTAACGATACTTAGAAAAAATGTCTTGAAAATTTGCCTTGTCTCTGCTCGCATGATGAGGATTGCCTATGTTCTTTGCTCATCTCTTCTTATAGTTCTTTCTTAGCTACAGGTCAATTGTCTCTATTTACATGGGATGGTCTCCATGCTTTTTCCTTGAGTGCATCTCAAAGATCTAATTTGTAGTGGATCATAACCCACAACTTGACCATGCAATCAATAATATACATAAAGTTACACTGTAGATCCTTATGAGAAACCATGAATTTTGTTTGTAACTCATCTAGCATGTAGTTTCCTTTTGAAGGGGTTGTCAATGTCAATGTCTTTGGAGAAAACTACATGCATGAGTTGGCACATGTGTGTGATGACATGAGATTCTCTCTCATCCTCAATGACAGATCTCACACAATCTATGTTGTGATGTGGCTCTCTTTGACGGAGCCACCTAGACCTTACTGTAAGGTTGGTGCTTTTCCCCTACTAATAGTGCTCATGGATGATTTTTCATGTTCGTTTCGTTAAGAAGTGAAAGTTTTATATTGCCATGGAAAGTTTATATGCCTAATAAAAATAAACATTCGCCAAATATGAAACTTTTTTGCAAAATTTGTAAAAAGTTTTGCTAGAATTTACATATTTTACATAGAAATTCAAAACAAAATAGCTTAAATTGTACCATATTTTGTCAATATCGTGAAACTAGAAAAATTAGCTTGATAAACTTTCGCCACAATTTATATTAATATAAAGGTATAGCTTCAATAAAAACATCCATGATAGGGCTACTGGACCTACTAACAAGCTTTATCAAAAACCTATTATCACTAGGGCATCATTCCTACTAGGAGGTGTCAAAGATTGATTGTGAGTAAATGTATCAGCCATGCTAGTAGGAAGCACTATCTCAAAGACACCACCTCCTCCCTATCTCCACAAACATGTATCTTCACCACTCATTCTAGTCCTCCTATTTAACATGATGATGTTGTGAAATAAGCAATTATGCCTCATTAATAGTCAAAAGGAGCTCTACATTAATAGGTGGAATGAAATGAGGATCTTAACTCCTCAAGTGTATCCGTAGCTATAGCCTCTTTAGGAGTAGATACTATTGATTCATGAAAGCAACTTGATGAAAGCAATAACTTGCTCTTGGCTCATTTGAGACACATGAAAGAAGCTAGAGCAATGGCTACTAGTGTTTTTTTGTTTTTTGGGGGGGGGGGGGGGTTTTCATAAATTTGCTAAAATATTGGCACCTATGTAAGGATCCTTGGGCAAAAATATGGCTCAAAAACAGAGAGAACAGAACCAAATTCGTTCCGCAAGAAAATAGAAACTGATGGAAATTTGCTTTGAATCGTGCAAACATACAAATTCATAATTTATGAAGTTATAAAAACTTAGGAATTAAATGAAAAAGAGGTGTGTAGGAAAAACCGATCAACTTACTGAGAGGGAATAACAAAATTTGTAGCTAGTTAATTTTTGGGCCCACAAGGTGAATCTGCTTCAAGGAAGCATCTTGGATGTAGTACGAGCGTGGGGAAGGAGCTAGATGTGAAAGGGAAAGGGGGCTAGAAAGGTAGGGAGACAAGAGAAAGCAAGGATAATGATTGAAATAATTATAATCATATCTATACTAAACATTTCCTTTGATATTCTTTTTGATTAGCAAGAAAAATATTTCCTTTAGTATTTTTGTTGGTCACTGACTTAACTATTAATGTTGTGGTTACCTTTTAGGATTAGGATCCAATGATAATACTACAATGATCACATTGGCTAAACATTAATGCTATGATCCATGCAAATTCTAAGGCATTAACATGACTTATAGAAATACCAATAGATTGAGGTTAGCTCTTGAAAGAATTGTCCAAGTACAAAAAATGTCGCAAAATGGCATCAAAATTCATCTTAGCTCCTATAGTGATCTTGTATCACTTCATCCTCACTGATTTACGAGCATGTGACTTGCTAAAAATTTCTTCCACTATTGGCATTCTCGAAAGGATTTCCTCAGTGGAATTTTTGCAAAATCGAACCAAGAGTGCTATTGTGTACAATTGATATGAAACATATATATCTTAGAAATTTGCATTAATGTGGGCATTGTCCCAAATAACTAACCCATCGCATAGTGATTCTAGTCAACTAAGGGATGCTTGCATGTGGTTGTGTAGCCATTCGATGCATCCCTTTTCTGGGGTGGTTCACTTAAGAAATTTATTGTACCACATGCATTCAAAAGAAGGGACATTTCAAACCAACTTTTTGGAAAAATTTAACAGAATTACAATAACAGGAGGGGATTTTTAATTTAATTTTTGAAAAAAATCACTTAGTTCATAAGTAAAGAGGAGTTTTTTTAATTTTGGGAGAAATTTTAGTTGAGGGGTTTTTCTAATACCCTTTGAATGCACATGATACATAGGTTTTCTTAGTAGTGCACCCCCTGAGTCCCTTTTACAAACCAAGGAAACTTTTCCAAGATAACATATATAGGATCTTGCATCAAGAGACCCATAGTCCAATGTAGAGACTATCATACTCAATGATTCCTACTCTTAATCTTATAGATCCATCATAACCTATGAAATGCATTCAAGTCTATATTCATAAAGTCTTGTAAATACACACCTTTTTCATTGTACTAGAAATCATTGTAATGATGAGCAATGATACATGACAAAATAGTCTTGACCATGATGTGATTATGGCAGCAGCAACAACATCATTAAACATCTTGATGTTGGGCTTCATCAAGAGCTTTTCTCATTATAGTTGAAGTAAATCCTCTCCCCACATGCATGTTGGCTCCTGTTGTGGGGTTAGATTGCTTACTTGGCTCCTACTTATCTGCTCAACTCCACGGAAACAAATAGGAGTGAATATTAGCCCAAGGGCGAGGCGAATCAAGAGCTTTCCCCAAGTTGCATGGGCTAATGTTTAGAAGTTTAAATTTGATTAATTTGCCCAAAAATTGACATAGCTTTCTCATACAAGCTCCAAATTTATCCCTCCAAGTACTCAAATTGATTGGCACAAGGCCTGTGGGCCCATCCATACAATTAGGATTTTCAAAATTTGGCTTATAAAAGACTCATATATGAAGTTTAAGTATACTTAAAATGATTAAACCTTTAGAATGGTAGAATAGGCTATAGTTGTAAGTGTATATCGGGGAAAGTTTTGCCCAATGACATACACTTCCACATCTATGTTCTTGAAAGATTCGCCTAATGACTTCCAATTCCATAACTATGTTTCCCTCTTATTTTTTACCTTGCTCGGAGTCAGAGTCAATTTCCACATGTACCCTTCGACTTTTGTCCCCATTAGTTGATAATAGGCTAGAGCTTGTGTTGTGTTAGACGTTACTTTAGGTTGCCAATTTTTAATGCTTTAGTAGCCTTATGTTAATGAATGTCTAAATAATGTAAAATTTCAAGTTTAAGGCTCAATTAGATTTTTTGGCTTTTCTACAAATGAAAACTTTCATCTCCTTCAACCCTAACTAGTCATGGACACATGACAAAGCCACATGAGGGTTTTCACATCGGGGCTGGGATCAAATCAATCTTCCTTCCTAATAATTCTTGAAGCACGAGCATCATAGGGCTTGTCATAGTTGTAGTTTTCATCTTTGACTTCCATGGCAGCAGTGTCTTCCAGCAATTCATTTTGACTCTATCAAATGACCCTATTTATTGTTACTACATAAAGCAGGAATGAAGTTATAGTTTTTGATTTCAAGAGCCACATCTAAACAAGAAAAATCCAAATCTTCTAACTGTTTGCACCAAAGGGCTAAGTACCATGAAAGGCCTTTGTTATAGCATACATATGATTGAGTGAGAAGGAGGAAAGCATGCGTCCTGAAAAGCTTCTGAAATAATTGGCACCATTGCTCTAGAGCAAGAGAGCAAAACTTGGAAAGTGTACCATGCACAAAAAAGGCATCCAATGGCGCATAGTGCTTGAATCTAATCAAATGATTCAAGTTTCTCCCATCGTCCTATCTCAAGTATTTGAAACCTCTCCTTAATCGAGAGAAACGATAAATAATCATATTATGTTGTGTCAATATGGAAAGAGTTGAAACAAATATTAGATAGATATATAAGCTTATGGCGATATATTATAATATTTAAATTAGCACACCTATTACGAAAACAAGCATAGAGTTGGATCTCTACTCTCTCTCTCTCTCTCTCTCTCTCTCTCTAGCTAAACCTCTCTTTCTCAATTGTTTTCCATACCTAGCCTTCGATTCTATGACCACCAATGCACTATTCGATTGTGTTCCTTACCTAGCCTTCCTTGTAGTGGTGTGTTAGGGAGGAAGGGAAGCCTATTGCAAATTTTGATATTATCTTTTGAAGAAATTGGCCTCTAAGATAAGGCCTTGCCTGTCACCTTTCGATGCTTGCAACATAGCAATAAGCTTGTCTGCCGCCTTTTGATGCTACTAATAAAGCATTGTGTCTCGCAATCCGCGAGGAAATTATTGGACTCTAATGCCCAATTGTAGGCCAACCATGAATAGATATTAGAATTTTCTGCTAGAATATGAATCCTTATTTTATTCTAAATTTTTTTGGACAGGTGGACAATTATTCAATGACAATTATCAGAGTTACTGTGCAGCTGCTTGTGAAAGCCTACAAAGCCATACCTCGCTCTTTGTGGAGCTGCACTCTACTTGTTGTGAAGTTGCTTGCATCAGCCGCCATTGGGTTTCCCTTGCAGCTTTAGAAGCTCTAGCCGTAGGGGCTATGACGTAGTGGGACCACTACATTATTCTACGTACATGCCTCCTCACATTTGTAAGCACTCGTGCCCATCACTTGATAGCTTCCGGACTGATTCCAATTTCATTTAGCTATAAGAGCGGCTCATTTAAGACGATTAGGAATTTTAATTTGATTTAGCTATAAGAGCATCTCGTTTAAAATGATTACAAATATCCAATGCATGCTCCTCTCATTTGAGAAGGGAAATCTTCCAGTGGACAACTAGAATGTGCCCAAATCAATGTTATTCTTTAAACTTTTCCTTTAATGTCAAGAGGATGGTGTTTGGATAATATTGTAAATATGTTTTCCACTTGTTGCTTGTTGATGAGTAGGTACATAGCTATGCACATAGCTAGTGGGTGATGGTTTTGGGTTATGGAAACTCTCATAAAAAACTCTATACTGATGTAGATATCCTCTTGAGATAGTAAATACTTTTTTAGGAACTCTTAGGAAAGGATGAGGCAAGTGTAGATGCACCAGACAATCCAGAGCATGTAGAGTCCCTATGTAACTGGTTTTGGGCTTGGAATATTTTTAACTCCTAATGTGCCCTTTTGTGGTCCTTGGTGAAGGTTTTTTTCACTGTGAGAACTTCCCATTAATGTGGAGTCTACGTTTGTGAAGTATATGTGCCCTAGGTGAGTGCCTATGACAAGTATGTGGGTTTTCATGGGCTTGAGGAGGTTTGTCATCACTGAAAATTGATGTGGAGGTGCTAGATTTGTGCCATGGTACTAGTATTTCTTCAAATTGTGGGTAAAGTGGTCTTTAAAAATGATGACATGGCCTTTTTTGAAAGAAGCTAGGCCATGCATGCAAGCTTGGTTACGTGAAAGGTAAGAGGAGCTTCTGGATGTCATGTACATGGAGATGCGACTCGCAGGAGGATGCTGGAAGGATATCGTGAGCTCGGTTGAGGGGGTGTCTCAATGATGGAAGCCAAAAACAACTAGGAAGAGGGATTCCAAGTGATCGGATGAGGGAGCTATGGAGAGCTAGGGCGTTGCTACTCTATGGTTTGGAGAACCTTGGGCAACACAAGTGAGAACTCTATCATGTAGAGGAGAAGCCGTGATATTGGAGGGCCTCTGGACTTGACTGTGGTTTTTACTAATGGGCTAGATGAGCTTTGGATGTAGGGTGATCTTTGTGAGCATGAGCAAAGCTTCTAGGTATCCCATTACATGAGAGACAATGGGCAGTTGCTTGAGGCTTGGAGAACCTTGGGCATCACTACTATTATCATCATGAAGGCTTGGATGATGGGTTGTGGGCATCAAGAGGTCATGGTATCCAGATGCTCCATGAGGACAAGCTTGATTGTGTGGATGGTGCTCATTGAAGTTGTAGAGATTGGTTGTGGCATCGTTTTTGAGTACCCGGAGGCTCCTATGTGGTAGATGGTAGAGACACAAATACTTTGTAGGCTGAAAGGATTTGGAGGAAGGTATGTGTCCTCCCCTTCCATTCATCAGTGTGTATTCCTCCTAACCTTGACCAATATGCAAATCTGAAGTTTTATAATGTTTCTTGGGCCTTTGACTCTTCTTTTTAGGAGACGAGGGTTGAGATCAAACTCCACATGCTTCCCTTTTTTTGCAGCGGGTCCATTTTCTCCTGTTGCACTCCTTGTTCTCTTTGCCATTGGCATGATCTCCGAAATAGTCTCCACCCTAATCAGGCTGATTGCCTTCTCTTTTCCCTTATCTTCCCATTTGACTCCATTGGTAGAGGGCTGATTCAGATCCTTTAATTCCACATTAAAGTCTCCAGACCTATCATTTGTCTTCTACATTACATGATAAACTTCTCCACCTACTCTTGCTGATTTATTCCAGTGAGGGCTAATATGTCCCCACTATCCATAGTTTCGGCACTTCACATTGTTCATGTATCCCCATCCTCTACCTATTCTAGCTGAATTTCCTTCACTCCCAACATGTGCATCTCTCCTATTATTTTGCATACCTCAGCCTCTTCCTCTTCGTGGAGTCTTCATCCAATTAAGGTGTTGGCTCTTCCACTACTTCTTTCGTGGGAAGAGCCAGGGTTTTCTTAGTATGTAGGGTTCCGAGGCTTTTTGTCACTTATAGATATATCGGGGTTGTTGTTTGTAGTATACGTGTAGCTTAGGACCTCGAGTCATGTTCCAGTGAGAGACATAGGCTTAAGTCTGGTAAGCAAACAAAGTGCATGCATGTGTAAAAGGAACGTGTATCATCATGGTTGAGGTAATGAAGGCTTTCGTCTTAATTGGGGGTTGCAGGATTTAGGAGGAGTTTAAGGGTTAGAAGGAGTTCCAAGGTTTAGAAGGAGGTTCCAAGGTTTAGAGAGAGGTTCCAGATTTAGAAGAGGTTCCAGGGTTAGAAGGAGGATCAAATGGCACATGAATTGGCTCAGGAGATGAGTAATCAAGATCTAGTGATAGCAAATCTTGAAGATCCACTATAGAGAGGGAGAGAATTCCTGGCTCAGGTAGTGCATTTCTTACTTAGTGGACATTTGCCTCAGGATCTTAAGAAGAGTCAGATTTCATATACGGAAGTGTAGACAATATATGATAATTGATGATGAGCTTTACATGAGAGGGGCTCATCAAATTTTGAGAGGAGTACCCTGGAAAGAAGAGATATATTATCTACTGTCATCCAGCCATGAAGGAGCTTGTGGAGGACACTATGCTTTTAAGATTACACTATAGAAAATACTTTTGGAGGGTTATGTGTGGCCTTCAATACATAAAGATGTGAAGCACTAGTGTAGATCCTACCATGAATGTCAGAGGATGGGAAAAAGAATTCTTAAAATGGAGTCGATAAATATTATGATGGTTTATGATATTTTTGAGAGATGGGTAGGGATGATTTTTTCGCATTAGTTTCATTAATAAGTGAAAGTTTTATGTGGCTTGTGAAAGTTTATATGATCTTATAAAAATAAAAGCTCAGTATATTCGCCACAATTTGAAACTTAAATTAAAAAAAGAGCTAGGTTTAGCCTTTGAGATTATAAAATTATAAATAAATTCCATTAAATTTTGCCAAAGTTTTATACAATAAATATATATATTTGGAAATTTTGCTAGCATATTAAACATAAAATTTAAAAATTTGGATAGATCTTTAAAATTAAGCACCAAAAGAAGATTATGCAATCAAGTACCATCTAGTTTTAATATTTTATGCTTGGTAGAATGTTAATAATGTGGAGGTTTTATTCGAACATGAAGCCATTCGATATTGCATCAAATGTAAATACAATGTACTATTGTCGTCAATATATCCAAGATAGTACAATTTAGTACTCAATCAACACCTTAACTAGGACAATGTGTGCTCAATGTGTGGCCTTATATGCAACCTATATTTGGCTAACTTATTCTCTTGAGGTTATAGCTTGTTGAGGTTATTGCTTGTTGTAAGAATCATTTCTTTTATGTGAGAAAGTCATGTTTAGCACAGGTAAAATTTAGTTCGTATTGCTTAAAGTTTATATGGTGGATGCTCTTGATTTATGCATCTCAACAATTAATGATTAACTTCTATTTACTCTAGATTAATGGATTGCAGTAGCTATCTAAGATTTTTGATTCATCTCATGCGCAACTCTAGGGAGCCCATGATTGTAGATAATTATACATAAATAAACTTATGACTTCAAATATATAATTTTGAGTGCCATTCCCAATTGTAGTAGGGGATTTTTAAATTAATATGTATAGTGTGTTTCTAGTGAAGAGTGATTGATGGTAGGTACGTTAAGTGAAGTTAGCTTGACTTGGGCATCTCTTTAATTAATGAATGATTTTTGTTTATGTTTGTCAAAAGGATTCAATCTTTTGCATTTTTTATAAAATTGTGTTGTCACAATGTGAGCATTTGTCTAGGTTTTCTAGCTATTGATTATCTATCTTTAAATATAATCCCTGGTGCTTATATTCTTTCCTAATTCCTCTAGTCTGGTGAGGATTTTCTCATCATCAACACAAGACCTTATGAAGCTTTGGGCACTACTTTGTGTTCACAGTATTGGCCAACTTACTCTATGAGGTCCCAATTTTGCATGGCTTCTGCGATGGTATGATCCTTCGTTCATCACCCCTGAGCTCATCATCGTCTTCTTCTAGGTGGTTCTTCTTATTGGTCAGTGTGCTTTGTTATATTTTGAGTGGTTTGCTTGACTTTCCTCTCAAGTGGTCCCTTTGTTTTAGAGTCTCGTATCCTCTCCTTTGAACCAAGTGATGGATTGAGACTCGATGGGTTTGCATGGTAAGTTTATGCTTTTTAGTGTTCATTCCAATAGTCTCCTTTCTTTCATGAGTTGATGTTTCTTATTTCTATTTGTATTCTTGAGTGTGATATTTCTCTCTTCTACTTTTAGTCAATTATTTAATCTATTTTCTCTCTTTTTGTCTTTATTTTAAATTTGTGGTTATATATATATATATATATATATATATATTATTTTTATTTTTATTTTATATAGCTATATTCGGTTTTACCTAGAAGTATAGTAAGATAGGCTAAAACAAAACGTATGGATTGATTCTATTTTGTATTGCTCGATTATACATTGTATTGGATTATTGGTGAAAATATTTTAATTGATACCTTTTTTGTTAGTATTTTTATTTTTATATGCTTGGCATGATAAAGCTATTTAGGAAAGGATACGACTACTCTCAAAGAGGAAAATATTTTTGTGTCCTATCCACCCTAGAAAACTAAAATAGGGCCTTAATTAACTTTCTATCAAACTAAAATAAGGCCTTCTAAATTAAGTGTCATGTTAGTTTTGTATTAGATTTGTTGTTGGTTCTCCCCATGGAAGGCTCTATGAGGTCCACCTTCAAGTTTTTTGGCTTAGCCTCTAAGGGTAGGGTAAGTGATGGTTGTTATCTTCTCAAAGGTAAAATAATTTCTTTTGATTAATTGAGCTTTGGTTGACGTGATATTTCTTGATTGGTCCACCAAGAAGTTGTTAAGAGGATGTTAATGGGTAGTTGGTTTGAATTCATTGTGTGTTGTTTTGCTTTTGTACACTCTTAATTCAAAATGATTGATAGGAAGACTTCAAGCTCCATTGTCAGAGAACCTTCATTTGCCTCCATCGTCCCTTTAGACCTATGAAATTTCAATTACTTTGACATTTAATTCTTACCTAAACATCTAATTCAAAATGATTGATAGGAAGACTTCAAGCTCCATTGTCAGAGAACCTTCATTTGCCTCCATCGTCCCTTTAGACCTATGAAATTTCAATTACTTTGACATTTAGTTCTTACCTAAACATCTACAGTGGCTCAATGCTCTTGAACATGCATTTTGTCCCTTCCCCTTGCCCTTGCCCTTCCCCATCCCCTTCCCCTTCCCTTTCCCCTTCCCCTTCCCCTTCCCCTTCCCCTTTCCCCTTTCCCTTTCCCCTTTCTCCTTCCCCTTCCCCTTCCCTTTCCCCTTCCCCTTCTCCTTTCCCTTTCCCCTTCCCCTTCCCCTTTCCCCTCCTCCTCCTCCTGCCGTTCTCCCTCCTCAATCCCCTTCCCCTTAATCCATTCCCCCTTCTCTTTCTGTTCTCCCTCCTCCTTCCATTCTCCCAACCTTCCTTCTTTTTCCTTTCTCCTTTCCTTTCCATGAATGTTTAAGTCAAATTTTCAATGCCTTAAGCATTCGTGAGGAAATAAGGGATTGCATGAATGATGGAAATAAGTGATTGCATGAGGGAAATTGGACTGCACCATGAGGGCGGGATAAAGAAAGAGTGAATGCATGATGGAAATCATAGGATTCCATGCGTGATGGAAAGAGGGCATGCATGATGGAAATCATGAGATTGCACACATGATGGAAAGTGGGCATGCATGATGGAAATCATGGGATTGCATGCATGATGGAAAGAGGGCATGTATGATGGAAAGAGGGCATGCATGATGGAAATCACAAGATTGCATGCATGATGGAAAGAGGGTATGCATGATGGAAATCTTCTTCTCTTCTTTTTTGGAGTTCATGATGTGGCCAGGAAGCTCTTCAAGATCCTCACTTTATCTTCGGTATGTCGTATTATAGCAGTTATATAACATTTTGGGCACCCTCCCACTCCTCAGGAGTTATACACATACATGATGAGTACTCAAAACACCCCCCAAGAGTCGGTACTACAGACTCCAAACCACCCCAAGCCAACACTAGCTGAGATTACTCTTGTGGAGTCGAGACAGCCCAGTAGGCAACAGAGCCGCCAGCCTTCTCCCCAATCATCAAGAGTCCCTTCTCCCCTATAGTCTAGTGTCCCTTCTCCCCGATCATTAGCACTCCCTTCTCCCCTATGGTAGTCTAGAGTCCCTTCTCCCCCCCTGTGGTCAAGAGGCCCTTCTACCTCGTAGAGCCGCTAGTGTACTCCCGTGCAGTCGAGAGTCCCTTCTCCAAAGACGAGAGTGGTAGCTCATCACAACAGGGTAGTAGGTGTAGTAGTAGGGAGAGCTCTAGGCGTGCCAGAGGGTGATGGTACAATCTTCTATGACATCACTCAGAGAGGAGGCATCTTGATGGATGCATGAGGGAAGGACATTATGGCCTTCATGTGCTTTGTAGTTGCTAACAACTGTAGAGATTGCTTTATTCCATACAAAGAGCATCCAAGTAGGTTGGCGGATGAGACCATCATTGCTGTACGCTCTAGGTATGCCAATCCCCCCAATGTTGAGTTCACAGAGAAATGGTCAAAGTAAAAAATTGTTGTTATACTTGCCAATAAAAGATCTTTGCTTAAGAGGAAATTGCCAGGAGAGAGGGAGGTCAACCACTAAGGGGCCATGTTGGGATGTATTAAGGTCATGCGTCCTTGTTAGCACACCTTTGGTCCTATGTGTGTGCTAGAGGCACAGTTAGGTGGGAGTAGATGCCATCTAGATGTTGGCTAGATTTTAGGGGAGTAGATGAGCTCGGTGGCCTTTGGTCAGAGGTCATCAATGATGTCAGTGATCATGTTGAGATGCCCTACATATGGCTCTCATTGTTCTTCATTCTATGAGCACTTCTTTTAATTGTGTCCACCTTCGATTGCTTCCATGCTATCTTCCAACATGGTATCAGAGCAGTTCTATCCTCCTTGAGTTGCTTGAATCCACTCCATTCTCCTCATCACTTCTCTCCTACTGCTACTTGTTGTTTTGCCACCCATTGTTAAAGCTTCAATTCCACACACTAGCTATTTAGCCATATCTTGCTCATGCAGAGAGAAACATTGCATAAGATGAAGAATGTGCCAGAGTGAAGGGAGGAGTATTTTGTGGAACGCACGATTGACATGGTTGGCATTGCATCCAAATGAGCTGGATATCTGTATCCATGATCATAGGGAATGTTTGAGGAAGGGTACCGATCATGATCTCTAGTATATAGATCCCCGGTCCACCGGTGTTCACAGGCAATTTTACACCAATTGAGAATTGACGTGAATCATTTTTTCTAACAGGCAATTTTACACCAATCGAGAATTGATGTGAATCATTTTTTCTAGCGCTCCTAGCAATCACTGCATCGTTGATCTAAGTATTGAGTACCACCTGTAATTGAGTAGCATCATGTTGGATAAGATCATTGATCCTCTCAGAGAGCATCACGTTCTCCTTGAAAACATCTTTCCTACACTGCAACCTGAGCTCCACATCTTTAGCAGAAGTTGGTGCTGAATGTTGCTTTTGTTGAAGAGCTCGCCTACCAAAGGAGCTGAAAAGAAGAGATGGATTGTCTAATTCTACCAATTGCACAAGGCGGTCAGAAGAAGTAGCAAATGCTACTGCGAGGAGCAAGATGACCTTGAGTAGACTAAGGAGAGTACGTGCAGGGGCCATATTTGCGAAGGCAAGCTAACAAAGAAGGGAGAGTGATTATGACACCTATACCTCTACAAAGTTCACGACGGACCAAGAGCATTCGAACGAAAGATATGTGGTTGAGCTCACTTTGAATGGACATAAGATCCATGTCATGGGTGGATGCTTTGTCTCAGTAAAAGGTTTCCAAAATAGATTTTGTAAACCTTTTGCAACCATTATGAGTATGCAAAGGTATTTTATCTTGTCTGTGTGAACCTCTCTAAGGTATCTATGATATTTTGTACTCCCCTTGTTTTGTGTGTGTCTTTATCATTGTAATCACCTCTGGCCACCTTGTGATGTAGGCCATGTGATTGTATGTTCCCTCATGGTACCTCTTGCAGACAGGTGTGTCTGTACATGTAGGAGAGATAACCATTGGGGGGTTGTGTTTTATGCCCTCTTGGTACCCCTTGTAGACAGGTGTGTCTGTAATTAAAGGGTGAAAACCTTTGGGGGGGTTTTTTGCCCTCCATAGTACCCCAGTAGGCCTATTTGCACATGCTAGGGAGATAACTATTTGGGGCGGTCCTTTTGTATCCCTTTTTTTGTACCTCACCCTTGGGAGCCCTTGCTAGCACTTGACATATTAGTCTGAGGCATTCCTTTGAGGGGGGGTTTTTTGGGATGTATCAAGGTCATGCCTCCTTGTTAGCACACCTTTGGTCCTATGTGTGTGCTAGAGGCACAGTTAGGTGGGAGTAGATGACATCTAGATGTTGGCTAGATTCTAGGGGAGTAGATGAGCTCGGTGGTTTTTGGTCAGAGGTCATCGATGATGTCAGTGATCATGTAGAGATGCCCTACATATGGCTCTCATTGTTCTTCATTCTATGAGAACTTCTTTTCATTGTGTCCATCTTTTGTTGCTTCCATGCTATCTTCCAACAAGCCATCCCCACACTTCTCATAAGCGTGAGTGAAAGAAATCAATGAAGGCAGCAAAGGCGGACCCCATTCTATAACACGTGGAGGCATGAAGGATCCAAATGGAGCAATATGGAAACATGCATTTCGGAGCAGGGGGTGTTGAATCATGGGAGGCCCAATTTGTAATTATCGATCTCAAATTATATTGTGTTAATGTGGTTTATTAGGAGGTTGTTTCCACTCCGCAAATTGTGTCATCTTGTAGCTTGATATCGTGGGCAGGTACCCTACTCCCGTTGAGATAGCCTACTATCGTGGACATTGCAGAGGACATACAGGGAGGCACTTCTATGATGAGGGGTTGATTACTGAGGAGTAGTATATTTGAGCTACTAGAGTGCCCCCCCAGGTATTTAAAAGTACTTAAATAATGTCAATATTATAAATAAAGATTTGATTTTTCATACATTGATACATGTTGTCCCTCATTTACAGGCCCCTGGGGATATTCAGGAGGAAGAAGGCAAGGATACTGAGGAGGAAGAAGGTGATGAAGAAGGTGATGAAGAAGGGAGCGAGGATGCGGAAGACTTAGATTAGTCGTAGAAGTAGTGCTAGCTACTCTTTTTTGTAACTGAAGCCTTTGGCTTCCTGCCTCTCACTCCTATTATTTTTTGTACTTAAAGCCACATGTGGCTTGGCTTCGTGCTATATGTACATACAAGCACTTTTTGGGCTATGAATTAATATACACTCCTTTTATTTTTTTGGCATTCAATTTCCTTGTGCAATGTTCTATCAATGAATGCCTTGTGAACTAAACATTTTGGAGTTGTAATGTTTTATTTGGAATTGTAATCATTGGCTATAGACGCACGTGGAATTGTGCTAATTAAAATGCGATTGGCTGTAATAATTGAATTGCACACTGTGGAAATGGGATTCCTGCAATCCCACAACATACACAGCATTCTGTTCAACCACACAAAATTTTGCCTTAAAAATGAAATAAAATCTGTAGAGCATCTATAAGCGCATCTATTAGTATCTTTCTATTTTTTTTCAATTTCTATAGAGCATCTAATAGCACATCTATAGGAGCATCTATAGGCACGTTTGTCTGTTATATAGACACGAGTCTATAGATGCGCTAATAGATGCATAAATAGACATGCCCATAAGTTTATTTTAAAGTTAAGAAAACACGTTTGTGTGCGCATCTATGGATGCATTGTGTTGTTATGGTTCAAACTCTTTAAAATGTCATAAACCTACATGCCATTCTATAAAATTGCAACTCATCTATCCAAGGGGCTAACTACACATCCATGTTCCTCACTTTTTGCTTGCCTACACAGGAGTGTGAAAATTAGATGCCCCTTGTTTGTGGTTAGCCAGTGACTACTACTAGCCACGTGAACCATGATGTCGTCTGATTTCCAAATGGATGAGAAATGGTTCAACACCATCCATAGCCAATCCAAGATGCAAATGCAAAGGCTCAAGCCAAAACTCCTGTCAATTATTTTCTACATGTCTCCAAGCCTTTCCATCTACAAGTATCCTTAATGTTCCATCTGTGGAGCGGTTGTTGTGAGAATGCCAATCCATAAGTCCCACTAATGATCCACAATGAAACAAGTACAAGATGCACATTAAGATTCTAGGCATGTGTTGCAATACCTTTCCTATAATCTTTTGTCCTTGTGTGCCTTGCCGGAATTGAGATTCACCACATTGTGGAAAAATTGTAGAGTGCTTGTATGTTCCTTCGTATAAAGGATGCAATCATTTGGACATGCATGAATTGATGTGTAATCCATTCTTAATGATGTAATTATTTTCTTTTAACCTTTCTTGAGTCGAGAACTGAATTTTCTTTTGGAGTAGTGTTTGAAGTAACCTAAGACATCGATCCATTCACTAAATTTGAAGCACTAATTTGGAAGCACATGCAATGAAACTATATTATGGAGTACATTAGAACTATTACCAAAATAGGGACAAAATGCTAGTTCCTGACCATCCATAGGTTACTTGTAAATTTAAAATTGAAGAATTGCTTTCTTAAGTCAAAAATTGAATTTCCTTTTGGGAGCAGTGTTTGAAGGAAGGCACCTAAGAATAAATTGGAAGTACATGCAATGACACCATATTTTGGAGTACATAAGAACTATTACCAAAATAGGGACAAAATGCTAGTTCCTGACCATCCATAGGTTAATTTAAGATTGAAGAATTGCTCCAAGACAAGATTTGCTTACACGTTTATATAACATGGCTTGCTTCACGTCATAAGATCTGCTTTTCAAGACTCATGTTATTATTCCTAATCACTTTGACATCTTCATCTCTTTCATCTTGGGGTTAAGGAGCATCAAAGTAAGTGCTTATCATGTCCTACATTATTTCATCCTCATAGAGTGCATCCTCATCTTCAATGGTTCTATTCTATTGCTCTTTTAGCACTCAATCTTTCCTTAGAGCGTTTCAATATCCTTGGATCAACATTGACTCAAGAGAACAATTATACAGTGCATGTTCACTCAAACTTCCAAGAAGAAGTTCGTCTCCATGCATGAATGAATCGACTTGGAAAAATCACATACAAGAAAGGAATTATAGCACATGGAAATAATTTAGTGAATCAACTAAAACTTGTACCTCATCATTCAAAAACTCAACCTAAGGTAAAGGCTACAAACATCCTCTCTTTATGTGTGTGATATATATGGTGCACAGTCTCCTTATTTGTCCTTTGCATCATGCACAATCACACAAGACCCATTGATATAGGTTTGCTCTACTTGTCTCTTCTTCAGATTTTGATGAGCTTGAAGGCATCTATAGAGGGAACACTTTCTATTACATCACTATGTTATTACATAATCCATGCATGATGAAAAAAAATACATAAGGTGGATCCCAATTGTTACAAATTTCAACCACTACTCATCCCATCGATATTTTCATCAAAACCTCTCTGGAAACTTACCAAAGTGGAAATTTGTGTCAATAAATGCATCAAAAACCTTCTTTGTTGTTGATAGAACTTTGTAATCTTGCTTTGATGACCAAAAAATTTGTTAAGCTACCTCATGAAACTGATGGAGGAAAATAACTATCTACTCCTAGAGTTTTCGAATACCATTATGGTATCCCTGAGCAAGAAAGGAATACACTAACTATTTTCCAACTGATACTAGTGAGGCTTTATTTCCCAACCATTGAAACACGTAGAGGAGCAAAGGAAATTGGTTCAAAACCATGGTTGTACTCTCAAGAGTTGTAGTAATAGCCAAATGGTTTGGTGACAATTGTTGATAGAAGAACCTAGTCACAAAGGCTCTTGTTTTGACTCATGACTAGTGAATAACCATGAGGCCAAAGAAGAGTAGTTTTGATTGGGTCGTTCTATCAATAGAACTAGCTCTAAAAAATTTGGCTACATGACCAGTCTTGATAGTTATTGGACCATGATTCTAAACCAAATGGCCTTGCTTTTGTGCATGCCCCAAGGGTTAGAAAATAGAGTCTTAGTCTTTTGCAAATGTATGGAGAGGAGGTTGAGTTTGAGGATGCAAGACAGAGGCCAAGCTCTGTTGATGCTGAGGGTGTCACCCGAAGGGCAAAACGGGGTGAATGGGAGAGGCCAAGAGAAGGCCAAAATGGACAATGGTGAAAGGAGGCCAAGTTCAAGGAAGGGAGGTTGCAAGACGGAGGCTGAGTTGAATAAGGAAGGTTGCAAGCTAGAGGTGGAGAGGAGGCCGAGTTGAATAAGCAAGGTTGCAAGCCAAAGGGAGACAAGAGGTCAGGTTGAAGAAGGAAGGTTACAAGCCAAAAGTAGAGAGGAGGTCAAAATGGACGAAAAAGAGGGGACAAAAAGGAAAAAAACAAGGGAAGATGAAAAACAACAAAAGGATAGATGGAAAAGATGGAAAAGGCATTTGCAAATTATTATACCCATCGTGTATCATTTGAGTGGTTTGGAAATCATATTTCCTTGATTTTCACCATGCATCATTCATGAGCATTGAAAAACATGCAAATGGCACCCAATGGACATGATACTTTGCACAGTCCTTAATCTTACCTAGTGTAAGGCCCATGCAAAGTATCATTCCCATTGGGTATCATCTGCATGGCTTGGAAAGAATATTTCCTTGTTTTTCACCATGCATTATGCAGTATGAGCATAGAAAAATATGCATCAGTGTGCGTCTACCCATGCAAATGATACCCCAAGGACATGATACTTTTCACAGGGCTTAAACTTATCACATGCAAAGTATCATGCCCATCAGCTACCACTTGCATAGCTTGAAAACAATATTTCCTTTTTTTTCGCCATGCATCATGCATGAGTGTAGAAAAACATGCATTGATTTGCTTCTAGTCATGAAAATGATACCCGATGGTGGGCATGATACTTTGCATGGGCCTTGAATTAGGTGACTATAAGGCCACTACAAACTATCATGTCCATATGGTACCATTTGCATGGCTTGGAAATAATATTTTCTTATTTTTCATGTGCATGATGCATGAGTGTACAAAAACATGCATTGGTGTGCTTTAGTCATGAAAATACCCTATTAGATGAACACAATAGATAGTCCCATATGTTCCAGATTATGCAAATGAAGTACCTAAGGTATTGAAGCATTATAATGATGGATTTTGTGGAGGCCACTATGCCGGTGACTATACAGCTAAGAAGATTTTACATGTTGGGTACTATTGGCCGACCTTGTTCAAGGATGTCACTATGTATTGCAAAACTTATGAATGATAATGTGCATAAGCCTCAAAATAGATGATATTAATACCTTTCCAAAGTGTCAGGACAATTGGGTACGATTTACATGGCTTGGAAAGAATATTTCCTTGTTTTTCACCATGCACCATGCATCAGCATAGAAAAACATGTATCGGTGTGATTCTAGCGATGCAACTAATACTCAATGGGCTTAATACTTTGCAAAGGACTTAAAATGACTGATTTTAACTTTTCCACAAAGGATCATGCCCATTAGGTACCATTTGCATGGCTAGAAGCACATCGATGCATGTTTTTCTATGTTCATGCATGATGGATGCAAAAAATAAGGAAATATTATTTCCAAGCTATGAAAGTGGTACTCAATGGGCATAATAATTTTGATGAGCCTTACAGTAGATGATTTTAATGCCATGCAAAGTATCATACCCATCATGGTACCATTTACATGGTTAGAAGCACACTAATGCATGTTTTTCTACTCTCATGCATGATGCATGGTGAAAAATAGGGAAATAGTCTTTCTAAGCCATAAAAATGGTACAAATGAACATGACACTTTTCATTGGTCCATGCAAAGTATCATGGCCATTGGGTGCCATTTTCATGGCTAGAAGGACACTGATGCATGCTTTTGGATGCTCATGCATGATGCATGATGAAAAACAAGGAAACATTATTTTTAAAGCCATGAAAATGGTACCCAAAGGGCATGATATTTTTTATGGGACTTCAAATCACCTATTTTAATGACCATGAAAATTAATTTTCCCATTGGGAACCATTTGCATGGTTGGAAGCACAACGATGCATGTTTTTCTAGACGCATGCATAATGCATGGTGAAAAACAAGGAAATATTATTTTGAATCCATGCGAATGATACCTAATAGACATTATACTTTGAACAAGACCTAAGCTCACCTAATTTAATTCCCATGCAAAGTATCATGTCCATGAGGCACCATTTTCATGGGTAGAAGCACACCAAGATGTTTTTCTACGCTCATGCATGATGGATGGTCAGAAACAAGGAAACATTTCATCCAAACCATGAAAATGATACACGATGGACATGATACTTTGCACAAGGTTTATACTAGGTTATTTTAAGTCCTATAGAAAGTATGATGCCCATTGGGTGCCATTTTTATGGGCTAGAAGCACACCGATGCATGTTTTTCTATGTGTGTATGCATTACAAGGTTTTTCTATTAAAAGTGGATGTGCAAAACTGTTTGTGGACAATGTTTGGCATAAATATTGGTCTCTCACTTGCCTAGATTCATACATATTCATATTCCATTATGGGCCATGGGGCCATGGATTTAGCCTTTACCCTATCAAAAATTCAATGATGCAAAGTGCAGTAGAAAAAGGGATACGGGCTCTAAGAAAAGATGTTGTGCTACTCAAAACCAATGTCATGGAACCACAGTGTCCCAGTGCATGACACATAGGGTTTTTATAAAAAAACTAGATGTGCAGACTATTTTGTGGACACAATTTGGTACAAAGATCGGCATATCCCATTAAGGGTCATAGAGCCATGGATTTAGCCTTACCTTATCAAAGATTCAATGATGCAAGGTGTAGTTAAAAAAGGGATACAAGTCCTAAAACAAGGCGTTGTCCTACTATAAATGCAATAAAACCTAACATGAATCTTTTTACTATCATGACTTTTAGGACCGCCAAATTTTGGTCTCGTTTAACATGTCCATGAAAATCCAATGCCATGGGTCCATAGTATCCTAGTGTAGTATCCTAGTGCATGCAACATAGAGGTTAAAAAAAAAAAAAAGTGGATGTGCAAGATTTGGTACAAAGCTTGGTTCTAAATTTTAGAAATGGTGGCCTTATTTTGAAGTCTAACAAAATTTTTTAAGGCCTTATGTGGTGAAGGCCATTTTGGTTGGGTCTCTATCTCACTATAAGTTGCATGATTATGTGTTTTTTGAATGACCTTCAAGCATGATTATGTGTTTTTTGAATGCTCAAATAGGTGCTGGTATCTACCTTGGATCTCGGGCATTTCAAAACCACATGATCCTTTGTTTCCACCTCCTTGCATCTGTTGTCCTGCATTGGCTAGATCCGGCGGTCTCGCAACTGGCCTCACGTCCACCCCAGTAGCAGTGTCCCAAAGCTCGTATGCGCTTAGGATCATCTTCATCTTGAACTTCCAGAGTGGATAGTTAGAGCCGTCCATCTTTTCGCTTTCATCGAATGGTGGGATTCACAGTCTTGCGGGCTGGGCCATCTCTCACAATCTGCTCGCAGAAACACACAACCAAATCTTCTTGCTAGAGTCCAGGCTCTGCTGATACCATGTAAGAAAATAATACAACGTCTGTGCTCAACAGATAACATGATCTCATATGCAAGAGAAAAAACAAGATAGTATGGAGAATCAAAAATTTGATTACTGTAGAACTGATACAATAGATGGCGCTCCCTCCCAACCATGCATTCTTGTGAAAGAAGCTTCGATGGCATGCTGGAAACAGTAGAAGACAAAGGTTGGATGCTAAGGAATCAGGGTTGCTATAGCCAGTGATAAAATGGGCTTCATGGGCTTGCTCTTATATAGCCACCAGTCGTAGTTAGTTAGGCTCAATTGGGTGATTGACCCAGTCTGCCCAAAACGGTCGGCTGGGGGTCAGTCCCGAAATAGGCCACCGACCATACGATAGAACCGGTGCGCAAAACAGAGCAACTAACCTACGATGTTGTTCGGCCCAGAGCCATCCGGGATCATCTGAGGCTCCAAACGGGGCACGCAACTCGAGAGTGGGCTGCCTCGGGAAATGCTCCGTCTACCCTCAGTGCAGTCAGTCAAAGGATGCCTTCCCGCACTTGCATGTAGCCTAGTTGGTGGTGTGCCAACTCTATCTGAAGCCATCTAGCCATCACGCCACACATGGCCCCCATCTGGTGTCCAAACCAGGACCTACCGGATAACCGAGCTACTCAAATGCCTTCTCCTCATATGGGGGGCTTACAAGTAGAGTTAGCTGGTTCCCGCATAGTTACACGAGAGTGGAGCATATCTAACACATTGTAATTAGTCTTTTTCATTAAATGTATTTATTTACGCCCCCTCTCTCTTAGTTCTAAAAGCTTTTTTCTTACATTATTACTGTCTAACAAAATTTCATATATGTCCCTTTCTGATATTTTAAAAAAGTTTCTTTCCATATATAAATAGTTTTACCCTATGTTTTCCCTCCCTCTCTATAGATCTCTCTATACCTTTTCTCCCCCCCTCTCTATAGATCTATCTATATCTATTTCCCCTTCTCTATATGTCGCTATAGATATATAATCCCTACCACCCCTCCCTAATAAATATTTACCCTTAGTTTTCCCCTTATCTCTGCTAACCCTTTTTCCTCCTCTTTCCTTGCTTCTCACATTTTTAAATTTATATTGTAAGTTTTCATCAACCCTTCATCCTAACCCTACTTCAATCCTCTTCCTATCCTTATCTTATTTAGTAAATTCCCCCCTTCTCAATATTAGTACCTAAGTTCCCCCTCTATATATTTATTTCTAAATTTTTTTCCCCTCTCAAGTATTTATATCTAACCCCCCCTTCCCCCCCTCTCTATATACACAATTCTCCCTTCTTCCCCCTCCTCTCTATACTGGTATCTTCCCACCTTTGTTTTTAAATATTTATTTTCTTTGATTCTTCTTCCCTCCCCCTTCTCTATTATTTTCCTTTTAGTTTCCCTTCTAATTCCCCTTCTATTTTCACCTTCTAATTGTCCTTCTCCTCCCTCCCAAGGTTTCCCCCCCTCCTTTTTAAGTACATTTCCACACTTATAAAGCCCATCTTTTTACACTTAATTTCTTACATCGTGTGGTTAAGTTTATGGCTAAGCTTTTAACTTATTGTGACCTCGATAACAAGGGAGGAGTGTTTATGACACCTGTCTTCCCAATTGAAGTTAACTTGGTTCTTATCATGTTTTCTTGTTGGATGGTGGCAGGTATGCAGATTCTCCTCTTCAGTAACTGAGATGCTTGTAAGGACTTCACCGGCGGTACTTTTGTTTACAAATAGTTTTTTTCTTAACATTATTGGCATTCCTTGCCAAATAAAACTCTTACATTCTCATAAGTGGACCCTGACTTTTGTTTTATGAACACCCATGTAATAAATAATTTTTAATCCACTCTTATCTAAGCTTCATCTGATGTGTTGTTAAAAGGTTTTATTGTTTTTAACACACACACACCAAACCTTGTTAATCCTTGGTCGGGTTAACAATCTGCCAAGTTGGTAACCCTTGATTGGGTTAGCCATATGGCACATGCCACATGCCATGTTTCTCGCTAAACCCTTATTAGGTTGATGAGGTTCTTGTACAACTCTTCTTGAGGTAAGAATTATCCCTTTCAAGTTCTACTTTTTGGTGAAATTGTCATAACTATGCAATTGTTGTGCCTGGTGCATGATTGTTTCAAGATAGTTATGGTAATTTTAGTATGTGTCAAATTACATTGAACCAAGTGATGATCAAAAAAGAAATAACCACTTGAAAACACTTACGATATAATCCCTTTTGCAAATACTTATAAAGAGGCTTCCTCTTGTTTGGGTGTGGGGCAGGACGCCACTCGATGGGTGTCTTGCCCCCATCATGTGGTGTCCCCTCGGGTAAGGGTGGGTACACACACACACACACACACACACACACACACACATCCTAGACCTTCCTCTCTTTTGGTTAGACCATGGTCCCCTTCTCTCTCTCTCTCTCTCTCTCTCTCTCTCTCTCTCTGTCTCCATCCTATTTTTCTTATTTTTTCATATTCCTTAACTTCTCATTAATTTTTAATTTTCCCTAAATTTTGAAATTTTCTTTTATTTTCCCTAATTTTCCTTTTTTATTCTCCCTTTTCTAGCACTTTATCCCCAATTTGTCTTTAAATCTATTTTTTCATTGTTTTCCTTTAAAGAAAATTTACCTAACTCAAAATTTTCCTTCCTTTTTTTCTTATTCCCTTTCCCTTATTTTCCTTTCCTTTTTCCTCTTTATCCTTTATTAATGGTCTTTTTTCCTTTTCTATAAATTTTCTGCTCTTTTTCTTTTAAAATTTCCATATAATTTTTCTATGTTGTAGTTTTACTGGTTCTTTTCTAATTTTTTACTCATCGTCCTTATCTCCTAATTTTTTATTTCCTTTATTAATTTTTCTTAATTTACTTTATTACTTTTGCTTTTTTATTATCCCAATTTTCCTTAATATTTTCCCTGTATCTTTTGCTTATTTCTTTCTTCTAAATGTCTTCTTTTCATTATTTTTCTTGGATCTAGTTAAAATTCCCCCCCACTTCTTCCCATTAATTTTATTCTCTACTCTTATTTGCCTAATGTTTCCCTTTTTAAATTTCATGCTAACCCCCTACCCCCCTATTTATCTTTTTTTCTAATTTTCCCTTGTCTTGGTACTTTTTTTCCTCTTTCTCCCCCTTTTTTTTTCCTTTAAATATATATACTAAATCTCCACCCTCCCCACGCCACATATTAAACCATCCCTACCCTCTAAATCTTACTATCCCTCACTGCGTACACTGCATACAGCTCTGACTGCTTGGTCTTTGCAATGCCTTGCATCGTTATGGCTACCGCCTTCCCAAATGTCTTAGGCTTTGGTCCCCTGTCCTACCCAAACTGCCCGACTACTCTCAATCTCTTCCTATTTAACCCCCCTCTACTAAGCACACCCCCTCACACACTTCGAGCTCCTCCTCTACCCGATGCCCAATGCCCATTGCATGACTTCCCATAGCCCCCGCTCGCATCTCGTACAATCTACCCCTTACTCCGTATTTTGCTTTTGCAGGCCACCTCTTTTGGTCTCCATGCTATAGTACTGCCACCGTCAATGGCGTTTCTAACTCTGCTAGACGTCCCGAATTCTCCCAATCGTGCACACGCAGTCTTCACTCGTATCTTGCCCACCATGGATTGTCAGGTACTCCTTGCTTTGGCATGACTGTAAATTGCCTTGAATTTAGTGCACAGTAATACTGTCTACTTTATCTCCTCCCCCTTCTAAATCATTTCATTCCCCTTTTTTTCATAGAGTCTTCCTTCTTGTCTTATTGTAAATTTCACCCTCCTTCTATAAATCTTACTGCCCACCATTGCCACCAGTGCCTTCATGCCATCGTTACTCTAGTCACTATGTGACTATGATAATTTCGATGCTTGCATCTCTACTGTTGTGCCGTGTCCCATCTGGTTGCTCTTTGAGGATATCCTCGTCGCCTCACCTTGATGGACTCATAGGTTCTGCATCAATAAACCCGAAATCCCCCCCCCCTCTCTTCCCTTTATTTTATCTCTACATCTGAAAAACCCCCCTCCTCCCTATCACTTTTTTCACCCCTCTCCCTTCCCTTTTTCCTACTCTCTGTCCATCCCCTTGTTACCTTCAAACCATCAAATTTCTCCTTCTCTCTCCATATATTTGGTTACTCTCTTTCCGTCCCTTAATCTAATCCCTTCCTCTTCACATTTTTTTTCCCCACATTACCTCCTCTACTCATCCATGTCCTAACACCCAGTGTCACCCACCCACCACGATCGTCGACTTCTTGGAGAACCGTATTCTTAGGTTCCATTATAATTAGTCTTTTTCATTAAACATATTTATTTACCCCCCCCTCTCTTAGTTATAAAAGATTTTTTCTTACATTATTACTGTCTAACAAATTTCATATATGTCCCTTTATAATATTTTTAAAAAATTTCTTTCTATATATAAATACTTTTACCCTATGTTTTCCCTCCCTCTCTATAGATCTCTCTATACCTTTTCTCCCCCCCCTCTATAGATCTATCTATATCTATTTCCCCTTCTCTATATGTCTCTATAGATATATAATCGCTACCACCCCTCCCTAATAAATATTTACCCTTAATTTTCCCCTCATCTCTGCTGACCCTTTTTCCTCCTTTTTCCTTGCTTGTCACTTTTTTAAATTTATACCGTAAGTTTTCATTAACCCTTCATCCTAACCCTACTTAAATCCTCTTCCTATCCTTGTCTTATTTAGTAAATTCCCCCCTTCTCAATATCAGTACCTAAGTTCCCCCTCTCTATATACATTAGCATTGAGCTAGAATCAGACTGTAATAACAATGAATTTGCATCTAGTTCACAAGCTTAGATTGGCATTCAATCGGTTTATTAGGCTATAATAACAATAGTTTAGAATGAGAGCTATTGTTATTACATCATTGATGAACCGACTCAATGCTAATTTGATGTCCTGTTTTGATCTTTCCTTTCTTCAATTGACTGTAATATAATGACTTTGCATGAGGGGCCATCTAGTTCATAGGCTCATATTAACATTGAGTAGGAATCACACTGTAATAACAATGACTTTTCATGACAGACCATCTAATTTTTTTCCCCCTCTCAAGTATTTATATCTAATCCCCCCTCCCCCCCTCTCTATATACACAATTCTCCCTTCTTCCCCCTCCTCTCTATATAGGTATCTTCCCACATTTGTTTTTAAATATTTATTTTCTTAGGTTGTCCTTTCCTCCCCCTTCTCTATTATTTTCCCTTTAGTTTCTGTTCTAATTCCCCTTCTATTTTCACCTTCTAATTTCCCCCCTCCCCCCTCCCAAGGTCTCCCCCCCCTTTTTAAGTACATTTCCACACTTATAAAACCCATCTTTTTACACTTAATTTCTTACATTATGCTGGTTAAGTTTATGGCTAAGCTTATAATTTATTGTGACTTCGATAACAAGGGAGGAGTGTTTATGACACCTGTCTTCCTAATTGAAGTTAATTTGGTTCTTATCATGTTTTCTTGTTGGATGGTGGTGGTAGGTATGGAGATTCTGCTCTTCAATAAACTAAGATGCTTGTAAGGACTTCACCAATGGTACTTTTGTTTACAAATAGTTTTTTCCTTAACATTATTGGCATCCCTTGCCAAATAAAACTCTTACATTCTCGTAAGTGGACCCTAACCCCGGATCTTGGACTACCGGAAGGATTCAACACTTTTGTACCAAATTTTGTTTTATGAACACCCATATAATAAATATTTTTTAATCCACCCTTATCTGAGCTTCATGTGCCGTGTTGTTAAAAGGTTTTATTTTTTTAAACACACACACACATAGACACACACACACACACACACATGCACATGGACATGCACATGCCCACACACGCACGTGCACATGCACACATGCACACTCACATGCACATGTGCACACACACACGCACACACACACACACACACACACACACACACACACACACACACACACACACACACACACACACACACACACACACACACACACACACACACACACACACACACACACACACACACACACACACACACTTTCATCTCCTTGAGGACCCATGCAAATATTGGAGTTTAGTATCTCTAAAATTGATGAATGGGAATTAGAGATGAGTCTGACAAAAAATGGAGCTTGGATTTGTTGGATTTTGCATTTGCAGGCTTGTGACCCTTATAATCATGTTGGAATTTACAAAATTAGAGTGGAAATACTTGTTTTGAGCTTTGATAAAGCTGTATATTATGTTTCAAATAAGCTGAATAGTAAGGTGGAAGAAGATGAGATGAAATGTACGTGGATACTTGAGATACAGTACAAGTGGATATTTATGACCCTGTAGTGGATTTAATGGGAGGCATTTATGCTACTTTTGGCACAAGGTTAGACAAAGGGTATCCAAGGACTAAGATAGCCCTTATGGAATTTCTTGTCCTTCAGACCTTTTACCTTGTACTTCACTCACTACTATTGGAAACCAAGAGGAGCTTGTGTAGAGAAATCTTGCATCTGATTTGGATTTCAAGATGGATTAGAGTGTAGCCACATTAGATTTGAATTACCTATAAAATTAGAGACAATGGAGGTTGCACCTCCATTTGAAGAGGTTGTGGATTAGCGGACTTCAAGCTGCATGTCAAAAGGGAGATGTAGGATCAGGAGCTTTGCTGGTCACACTGGTGTAGGCTTCCCTCAAATAGATGCAAGAGAGGTGGTCACACTGGTTTAGGCTTCCCTCAAATGGATGCAAGAAAGGTGGGCACACTGGTCTAGATATCCATTTTTCTGTAGATAGAGGCATTTGGAGCTATAGCAGGAGAATGAAGGGGGCTTTTTAGCACCTGCATTGAGCTTCCAAACCTCCATTCCACAGTCCAAGACAAAAGCATGTAGTTCAAGGAGAATTCAATGAGGAAGGCACCTCTGATTTTTGATGTGCACACCCAACAATGGTTGGCTCCATTCGCTCACATGTGGTCTAGAATTTCCCACTAAAATGGAGCTTTTCCCTCCCTATCTCCATGCATGTGGCTGTGCTCTTATACATGGCTTGATATACACAGAGTTTTTTGACTTTGGATCCAAGAACATATTACAAGACAAGGGCATATTGAAGGGTAGTACCACAAGGAGAGCCACTTTCTTTTGTCTCTGCAAAACATCTAAAGAGTTGGTGGAGCTAGAAAAGTAATCAAGTTCTACCTATGGACCTTCCCTTCATATGCTTGACCATTTTTCCATCGCATGCAGGAGCAGACTCGTGTTCATTTAGCATCCTTCTCCTAGAGCTACTCTAGTGTCTTCTACTGGCAACATTAAGTGCCTTTGTCTTGCAATACAATACTCTATTCTAGAACTATTTTGAAGACCTACATACAACTATTATTAGCTAGCATTGAACAATAGATTTGGAGATCTACGAGCTCTAGGTAGACTACTTTGGAGCTTGGATCTATTGTGTTTTATATTTGGCCATGTATGATATACGCATTAAAAAGCAATGCAAAATTGTTGCCCATGGTTTGATTATGTGCTGCTAATTACAAATGTGGCCATGATAGAAAAGCATGAGCGACAGAACATATTTTGCCATTGTGCAAGGAACCTAGATTGCAACCCCAGATTGCTTGCATATACAATTATTCTCTGTTTATGTTTGTCTGTCTCGTGCCCTACCTACTCTGAATAACAAATCACTACTACCATTAGCCTCTTTTTCGACGTTTTTCATCGATGTTCTGACTTCATTTTGCATTAAAAATGACGTCCATCGATATGAGTAGAGAGAAAGCGAGACATCGAAGTTTCCATCAATATTACCTTTGATATTACTATCCTTATAAGAGTTAAATTCTGAAGAAAGCATCAATATAAGCATCCATAACAGCTCTTTGGAAAATACACAGTGTTGATAACCTTGCAAGTACATTAGCATTAACTATCCAACACATTAGCATGGTGAATTTGTAAAGAGAGTGGGAGAGAAGGAAGGAGTCTCACTTGTAGCTTTCTCACATACACAATGGGGGAATATACACAAAGATGGAGGCTGAAAATAGTTTTCCTCTTCTTAGTTGTGAAAGCCAAAAGAACTCTAAGTACAAAAGAATAGGTGAACCCTATATGTGGGTCTCAAACCAAACTCAGCTAACTAAGGTGGCATACTAACTGAGACACTAACTAGAGTACATAAAGATAGCTGTCGTCCAGCTATTATTCATGGGCAGTGTACCAACCGCATCTGCAGCTAACAAGTCGGTGACATAAATGCACAATAGTCACCCTGGCATATCACGAGTGGAGCTCAATATCTCAACACTCCCCCTCGAGCTCAATCCCAATTCCTCCACACCAAGCAGGTCTCTGAACTTGCGCAGCTTCTTTGCACCTAATGCCTTCGTGAATATGTCAACTACTTGATCCTCTGTGCTGACATAAACTAGACCAATAAAACCTACTAGAGCCTTCTCCCACACATAGTGATAATGCACCTCAATGTGCTTTGTTCTAGCATGATAGACTGGGTTATTTGCCAAGTGTATACTACTCATGTTGTCACAATAAATGACAACTGGCCCATCTATAGACTGATGCATATCATAAAGTAGCTTATGCAACCAAGCTACCTCACATGCAGCCATTGCTGCACCCCTGTACTCAGCCTCTGTGCTTGACAAGGCAACTATAGGCTGTTTCTTGCTGCTCCAAGTGACTGCAGCACTCCCAAAAGAGAACATATATCCACTTGTAGATCGTCTATCAAAAATACTACCAGCCCAATCAGCATCAGTGTATCCATGCAATTGTATCTGAACCCCAGTCTCATAAAATAGTCCATACTATAATGTGGACTTCACATACCTCAGTATGTGTCTAGCCGCATCCAAATGCAGTTTCCTTGGAGCCTGCATAAACTGTCTTACCAACCCAACAACATAGCTCAAATCTGGCCTGGTAATAGTCATATAAATCAAACTTCCTACTATGCGTCTGTACATAGTAGGGTCTTCTAGAAGCTCACCTGCATCTGTGTTCAACTTCACATTCTGCTCCAAAGGAATTGAAATAGGCTTACAGCCTGTCATCCCATATTTGGACAACATGTCCAAGCCATACTGCCTCTGCAAGAGCCATATCCCACTTGTGGATCTAATCACCTCAATGCCCAAGAAGTAACGCAGCTCTCCCAAATCCTTCATCTCAAACTTCTGCTTCAATAGCATTTTCACATAAAGGATATCTTCATCACTATCACCTGTGATGATCAAATCATCAACATAAATGACAAGTAGCATAATACCTTTCTCTGTTTTTCTCACATAAAATGAGAAATATGCCTTGGAACATCGGAATTGGTGCCTTTGCCTAAAGACAAGAATGCAATTGGTTGTAAGTGGGTTTATAAGGTCAAGCACAATGCAGATGGTTCTGTGAACAGATACAAGTCAAGATTAGTTGTCAAGGGGTATGCACAGGCATATGGTATTGATTATGAAGAAACATTCAATCCGGTTGCAAGGATGGCAACCGTAAGAGTAGTCATTGCTATGGCTGCATCAAAGGGATGGTCTTTACATCAGATGGATGTAAAGAATGCCTTCTTGCATGGTGATTTGCAAGAAGAGGTGTTTATGGAGTAGCCACCAGGTTATGTTCATGCTGTTCATCCTGAGTTTGTTTGTAGGTTGAAGAAAGCCTTGTATGGCTTGAAGCAAGCACCTAGAGCATGGTTTGACAAGATAAGACAATATCTTGTTACTATTGGCTTTCAGATTTCCAAGGCAAATTTCTCACTTTATGTGAGAAAAAAAGAGAAAGGTATTATGCTGCTTGTCATTTATGTTGATGATTTGATCATCATAGGTGATAGTGATGAAGATATCCTTCATGTGAAAATGCTATTGAAGCAAAAGTTTGAGATGAAGGATTTGGGAGAGATGCGTTATTTCTTGGGCATTGAGGTGATTAGATCACCAAGTGGGATATAGCTCTTGCAGAGGCAGTATGGATTGGACATGCTGTCCAAATATGGGATGAGAGGGTGTAAGCCTATTTCAGCTCCTTTGGAGCAGAATGTGAAGCTGAGTGCAGATGCAGGTGAGCTTCTGGAAGAGCCTACTATGTACAGATGCATAGTAGGAAGTTTGATTTATTTGACTATTACTAGGCCAGATTTGAGCTATGCTGTTGGATTGGTAAGTCAGTTTATGCAGGCTCCAAGGAAACTGCATTTGGATGTGGCTAGACGCTTACTCAGGTATGTGAAGTCCACATTGCAGTATGGACTATTTTATGAGACTGGGGTTCAGATATAGTTGCATGGATACACTGATGCTGATTGGGCTGGTAGTATTTCTGATAGACGATCTACCAGTGGATATATGTTCTCTTTTGGGAGTGCTGCAGTCACTTGGAGCAGCAAAAAATAGCCTACAGTTGCCTTGTCGAGCACAGAGGTTGAGTACAGGGGTGCAACAATGGCTGCATGTGAGGTAGCTTGGTTGCATAAGCTACTCTATGATATGCATCAGTCTACATATGGGACAGTTGTCATTTATTGTGACAACATGAGCAGTATACACTTGGCAAATAACCCAGTCTATCATGCTAGAACAAAGCACATTGAGGTGCATTATCACTATGTGTGGGAGAAGGTTTTACTAGGTCTTATTGATCTAGTTTATGTTAGCACAAAGGATCAGGTAGCTGACATATTCACGAAGGCATTGGGCACAGAGAAGCTGCGCAAGTTCAGAGACCTACTTGGTGTGCAGGAATTGGGATTGAGCTCGAGGGGGAGTGTTGAGATATCGAGCTCCACTCATGATATGCCAGGGTGACCGTTGTGCATTTATATCACTGTTAGCTGCAGATGCGGTTGGTACACCACCCATGAATAATAGTTGGATGATAGCTATCCTTATGTACTCTAGTTCCTGGCTCAGTTAGTATGCCACCTTAGTTAGTTGAGTTTGGTTTGAGACCCACGTATAGGGTTCTCCTATTTCTTTGTACTAGAGTTCTTTTTGGCTTACACAACTAAGAAGAGGAAAACTGTTTTCAGCCTCCTCCTTTGTGTCTATTCCCCCATTGTGTATGTGAGAAAGCCGCAAGTGAGACTCCTTCCTTCTCTCCCACAATCTTCACACTAATAGTGCATCTACACTAATATTTAGATGCGTTAATAAATGCGCAATAGAGAATACAAAGAGGAAAATTTTGCTGCATGCTGATTAATGTGCATCACTTCTTTCTAAACATTGCCCATGATTACCAAAGCACATAATTTTAATAAAATTATAAATGCTTTTTGGCAAACCCTCATATACAAAAATTAAGTGAGGTGAGGAGAATGAGACAATATATTAAATAGTTTTACCAATATCAATGATGGGCTATGGTTCGATCTCATCCTCAATGAGATCAACCCTTGCAAAACTATCTACTTCAAAATCCAAACCAATGTTGAGATTTACAAATACATTCATCCCACTACTACTTGTGCTACTCATGTGCTCATCGAAATCAGCTTCACAAATGGTAGGGTCGTCCTCATGTGCATAATGGCCTGAATATCTATATCTCCTATCTCCTCATAATCATCCTCCTCTCTCGTATCACGATCATCATCACATCCATGGCCATGATCATCCTCCATATGCTCCATATTAGTTAAATGTACTATGCATCACTTTGGAATGTGGCATAATAGGTATGACATGCCACCACCTATTATTATCCACCATTGGTTGATAGACAAACTAGTTCAAACACAAATACAATCATGTTATTTTCCTTGCATCGAAGGTATCAAATATTAAAAAGTGTATTTTTATATATGTGTATATTACCTGTTCACATTTTTGTGGTAGTAGTAGTGTGTCCTTCTTGCTTTGCCAAAACTTTGTGGAGTCAATTGTTGCATTAGGGCCTCTTTCAACCATGTCCTTAAACCACTTGACATCCAAAACATACACAAAGAAGCGTCGAAAGTCAAGCTTAATAATATCTTGGATTATGCCACAATAATCATTTGGCATGGCTCCATTGGCTCCCTCAAAGCTAGCAATGATGCCGCAATCTTGTGTGTTTCTCTTATCATCAATCCATTGTGTATGAAAATGCTTGCCCTCACACCATATAGCATTTAACATAGTACACTACACTAAGATAAAATCAATTGAATAAGCAATCGAAATTGTTGAAAGCTCCTAACTTATGCATAACATTCTATATACTGACCTTTTGCATCCATCCTCTAGCATACTCCCATTATTACATTGTGATATGCATCCCCTCGTCTCTCTCTGCTCTCCATTTCATCAAGTAGCCAATCCACATGAATATCCTTTGGAACCGATCTTAGATGATGAGGGTATGGTACACGAGATCCATGGTGTGTATGAAAGAGGGCCCTTTCTCCTTGTCTTCTTGCCTTTGCATCCTCGTATCTTGTCACCCATATTTTCATCACATCACTAGTAAGCATGCAATAGAGATTGATATTATTAAGATGAGAGAGAAAAGAAGAAGAAGGAGAGAGAGAGATAGAGAGAGAATGAGAGAGAGAGAGAGAGAGAGAGAAGTGGGAGAGAAAGATGGAGGGTTTCAAGATGGTGCCCAAAAAAGGGTGGAATTGAAAGCTGAGAGAGAGAGAGAGAGAGGGAGAAAAGAAGAAGAAGAAGAAGAGAGAGAGAGAGAGAGAGAGAGAGAGAGGGAGAGAGAGAGAGAGAGAGAGGGATGGAGGGTTTCAAGGGGTAAAAATAGCAAGATGAAGATTTTAAGGGATACAAATAGCAAGTGCAACTTAGCCCAATCACAAAAATATGTTTTCTGTAAAAAATAAAAGCCTCTTTTAGAAAGCAGGCACCGGTCCCTTTGGGGCAGGCCAACAAAACAAGATGAAATTCATTCATGTGGCCTGTCGAGAGAGAGAGAGAGAGAGAGAGAGAGAGGAAGAGAGAGAGAGGGGGGAGAAGAAGAAGAGAGAGAGAGAGAGAGAGAGAGAGAGAGAGAGAGAGAGAGAGAGAGAGAGGGGTGTGGGGGGTGAGGAGAAGAAGAAGAGCGAGAGAGAGAGAGAGAGAGAGAGAGAGAGAGAGAGAGAGAGAGGAGGGAGGGAGGGAGGGAGGGAGGGAGGGAGGCAGGGAGAGAGAGAGAGAGAGAGAGAGAGAGAGAGAGAGAGAGAGAGAGAGAGAGAGAGAGATGGGATGCAAGTAGCAAGAGAAAGAGAGTGAAGAAGGAAGAGAGAGAGAAAGGGGGAGAAAAAGATGGGATGCAAATAATAGCAAGTGCAACTTAGCCCAATCATAAAATCCCAAACGCTAATTTTGAAAGCACTTCTTTTTCTCATCTCCAACTAGAACCTCCAATTATACCTCAGACACCAAAAAGTGAAAAAGTATACATTGGTGATGGTGTGGAGAGAGAGAGAGAGAGAGAGAGAGAGAGAGAGAGAGAGAGAGAGAGAGAGAGAGAGAGAGAGAGAGAGGGGGGGGGGGGGAGAGAGAGAGAAGGGGGGGGGAAGAGTAGAGAAAAAGGTGGAGGATTTCAAGGAAAAGAAATAGAAAGTGCGGAGTTGGACCAATCATAAAATTTAGGACTTTCACAAAAAAATATGAATTTTGGCTTTCACTGAACACACACCGGTCACTATACCCTTCCACCTTGGGCCAAGCCAACAAGGTTAATAAATTCAAAGAAATGGGTAATGGGTATTGTAGTTCATCTCCTATATTGAATGTCATAGCCAAAGAAAATGGACACAACTATTACCCATAAACTCGCCTACTCTCCTCAAAGTTTTGCACAGATGTCACAAAAAGAATGCATGACCCCAATGTCTGCTATATGACTCAATAGGAAAGAAGGCTATTGAAGAACTAGAGTGGAGTCACAGAAGTTGCATAGATAAGAGTGGGGTCACAAAAGTTGCGAAAACAAAAAGAAGTGAAGTGTGTTATCGCGGGTATGAAAACCCCAACCGGGTACATGCATAATTAAAGGGTGCCTTTACTTCGAATGGAAAAGTAAGTAAAGTTGCATGATTGGCACAAATGATATAGGCAACCTTATTTCTATGCACTTGTAGATTTGGAAACTTTTTTAAACTCTTGTTTCAATTTTGCTAACACATGATTGTTACTGTAGTATGTACTTCCAATTGCTTTGCGGGGATGTAGTACTAAAGATGCATCAAATGCCATCAATTCCCCATCAACAAGCTCAATGTATTTGTGAGGTATGTCAATGGGTTTGCTAATGCATGCATGTCTAATTTACCTTCTCATTGCAAAAGTTAGTTTCATTGCTTACTAATGGTTACCATGCAGGATGATATCATAAAAACAAATCAAGAAGTCATCCATTTTAGAATTGAGAATTATTGCCATCGAAGTTGTATGTTTGATTGAAAAGGCATTTCCAACAAGTATCATGGACATCCAATTGCATCTACTTGTGCACTTAGCCCATGAAGTGGCATATGCAAGCACTTTACATAGTCGATGGATGTTTTTCTTGGAATCGTTTATGAAGGTGTTGAAAAGGTATGTAAGACAAAAAACTAGACGAGAGGGAAGCATGGCAGAAGGATGGCTGGTGCAAGAGTCAATTTTTCACATTATAGAGTTTTTTGTACAACTCATGGCTCAACTTTGGGATGATAGTGATGACCCACCAGTTGTAGGTGAGATTGGACAAGGGAAGGCAAAGCAAAAGAAAATGAGTGTCTCCTTGCGACTCAAAGTCAACACCTTTTGTCTTTTCAATTGTGGAGAAATGGATCAAATGATGTGAAGAAGGAAGAACAAAAAGAGAGGAGGATAGAAAAGCATGGTGAAGGGCCAATAGAGGTAAGAACTATCCCCTAGAGTTAGCAAAAATGCTACTAAATGCACCATTGATTGGTTAGAAGACACTCTTGAAGATGCTAGTCGAAGAGGGGAGATTTTGATAGATATGGAGGGGAATTTGCACGAGGTTATGATGTAAAGGTATATAATCATGTTTCTTTTATTTACATTCATTTATAAACTTTTTGTATATATTAACAAGGAGAATCTATTACCTTTACTGTACCATTCGTTCAATGCAATATGGGCATATGGTAATCACTATAGAGTAGAGAAGATTGATGTCAAACGCAACACATTTGATTGAGGAGTCATGGCCAACTTTTCGCAAGGTAGTAGAGTGAGTGCGAGGGATACAAATCTCATCACACGAGGGAGTCATACAAGATATTTTGTAAGTGAAATTTAGAAAATTTCAAGTATTTATATTTGATGTGAAATGGTTCAAAGTCATCTTTAGAGTTGCTCAAGCTAAAGTTAGAAAGGATCCAAGTGGGTTTTGCCCCATTGACTAAACAAAAAATTGGGATGACTTTACTGACATATTTGTGCTACCCATGCACTGCAAAAGTAAGAACATGTTTTTCTTATATGGATATTCATTGTCCTTCCACATCATTAAAGCTTGCATTAATATATCATGGATTTTTGTCTTCGGTGGTCTAAGGTCTTTCAACTTGATTGAGTGGACAACTACTGGTGGTTTGTGATTCAAGTTGCACCAGAAACCGACATGTCTTTCAAGATGTGGAAATAGAGAATGAAATGAAAGATCAAGAAATAGATGGTTTGGAAGCTAGCACTTTCGATAACCCGTCTACTAGAGTTTTGGAATGTGAAGATAGCTTGAGTTCCTCAGAGGGTTCTCAGACACTGACTTTGGGAACCTCAATCTACATGCCGAAGATATGCGAGACCTGGTCATGGATGATCGAGAGGATGCAAATGGTACTCACGATGGAGATTCCAGTGAGGCTTTGATTGATTAAAGGACAAAGAGAAAAATAGATACAATGTATTTTTATTTGTCAATGGATTTCATTATTGGAAGGTGTTGGGTTAAATTCACCATGCTAATGTGCTAGGGATAGTTAATGCTGTGCTTGCAAGGTTATCGACGCTGTGTATTTTCCAGAGAGCTTTTATGGACACTTATATCGATGCTTTCTTTAGAACTTAACGCTTGTAAGGACAGTAATATCGACGAACGTCATTTTTAATGCAAAATGAAGTAAAAACATCGATGCACAACGTCGAAAAAGAGGCTAATGATAGTAGTGCGCGCACTATTGGGATAATTTGGGACATCGAGCAGAGTTAGAAACGTCATTGGTGGTGGTAGTAATGTAGCATGGAGACTAGAAGAGGCGGCCCCCAAAAGCAGAATACGGAGTAAGGGGCAGACTGTAGGAGATGCGAGCGGGGGCTATGGGAAGTCATGTAGTGGGCACTGGGCACTGGGTAGAGGAGGAGCTCGGAGTGTGTGAGGGGTTGTGCTTAGAAGATGGGGGTTAAATAGAAAGAGATTGAGAGTAGTCGGGTGGTTTGGGTTTGGGAAGGCGGCAGCCATAATGATGCAAGGCATTGGAGAGATCGAGGAGTCAGAGCGGTATGTAGTTTATGCAGTGAGGGATAGTAACAGTTAGAGGGTAGGGATGGTTTAATACGTGGCGTGGGGAGGGTGGAGATTTAGTATATATATTTAAAGGAAAAAAAGAGGGGGGGAAAGAGGAAAAAAAGTATCAAGACAAGGGAAAATTAGAAAGAAAAAAAGATAAATAGGGGGGTGGGGGGTTAGCATGAAATTTAAAAAGGGAAACATTAGGCAAATAAGAGTAGAGAATAAAATTAATGGGAAGTAGGGAGTAGATCCAAGAAAAATAATGAAAAGAAGACATTTAGAAGAAAATAAATAAGCAAAAAATTTAGGGAAAATATTAAGGAAAATTGAGATAATAAAAAAGCAAAAGTAATAAAGTAAATTAAGAAAAAATAATAAAGGAAATAAAAAATTAGGAGATAAGAACGAAAAGTAAAAAATTAGAAAAAAACCAGTAAAATTAGAACATAGAAAATTTATAAGAAACTTATATGGAAATTTTAAAAGAAAAAGAGTAGAAAATTTATAGAAAAGGAAAAAAGGCCATTAATAAAGAATAAAAAGGAAAAAGGAAAGGAAAAATAAGGGAAAAGGAATAAGAAAAAAGGAAGGAAAAATTTGAGGTGGGTTAAAATGTTTTTAAGGAAAACAATGAAAAAATAGATTTAAAGGACAAATTGGGGATAAAGTGTTGAAAAGGGAGAATAAATAAGGAAAATTAGGGAAAATAAAGGGAAGTAGGGAAAATAAAAGAAAAATAAGTAAATTTAGGGAAAATAAAAATTAATGAGAAATTAAGGAATATAAAAACATATGAAAAACGAGAGAGAGAGAGAGAGAGAGAGAGAGAGAGAGAGAGAGAGAGAGAGAGAGAGAGAGAAGGGGGCCATGGCCTACTAACCAAAAAGAGGAAGGTGTAGGAAGTGTGTGTGTGTGTGGGTGTGGGTGTGTGTGTAGGTGTGGTTGAGTGATTGTTAAAGAGGATCATGGGGGGTGGTTGAGAGGTCCATGGATCATGAGATGCTTTTTGTGATTCAAACAATGATGCAATTCCTTATAAACCTCATCCTATATAAGAGGATTTTTTTGAATAAAGAACTTTTCATGGTTGTTGTCAACATGATGCTACGCACACCCCTTGAGCTATGAAGCATCTCTATCCTCATGACCTAGCTATAGCTTCATTGCTCTTAGTCAATGCAGTCTGCCATTGGTTGAGGATGAGAACTGCTAGTACATGTAAGCCACTACATGGCACGTCCATTAAACACCTCCCCATCTACCAAGACTCCCTAGATGCACGTTTGCTATGCTTGAAATAACAAGAGTGGGTTCATGTGAGATTTTCACTATCAAGCAGATATCTAGCAAGCATGGATATTCATAAGGCAATGAAATTCCAACAAAAATGGCATCTTACAGAGAGCATATCCTAGGGTGATGACTGTACAAACGTGTGTTAGACATGGATTTTTCAGTAAATTGGGGGACTTACAAGTAATTATGGAGAGGCAAGATGAGGGCAAGATTAAAAAATACTTGTGTAATACAAATATGGTATGTACATGTGCAAAGGGGTCTTTTAAATTCAAAATTACAACATGTATACGTATGGAAGAGGGGTAAACAAATATGCAAAAAATGAAACATTTTAAAATTATATAGGGGTATTTTAAATGTGTGCTTGCTTGGTCATTTGGGCAACCATGCAGGGGTCCTTTTGGGTAGCTTTTGCTAGGAGAGCTATGCTTTTCAGAGAATGGAGGGGCTCCCCCTTCTTCTCGAAGACATCTACAAGGTTGAGAAGGCACTTTCAGCTGCAACCTTGGTTGTTTTCATCCTCTTTCTGAGGAGTGTTATTCCATTCTTGCATGATGTATTTCCACCTTGAGTTTTCACTCTCGTGGGTTTTGTTCATACCTAATAGAAGTCTTTTTTATGAAAAAAAAAGTGGGCTTGCTTGCACATGTTATACATATTTTTATAAAGCGACCACCCCATGGAGCATGTCCTACTGCATGACTGAGGATGGGACCAACTGTGGAACATTGTCCCACCGATTTGAGATCGAGGGTGGGAAAGAGGTTGAGCTGCATAGCAATCCACTTTATTTGACATGCAAGGAGGTGGAAACAAAGGATCATGTGGCTTTGAAATGCCCGATATCCGAGGTAGATACCACCACCTATTTGAGCAAGGATTTGTAAGTCGGGGCATTGACTACTCATTGACTACCCAAACAAGCAATGCTCTAAGGTCATTCAACAAACACATGGTCTTGCAACTTATAGTGAGACAGAGACCCAACCAAAATGGCCTTCACCATAAAGCCTTAAAAAAAATTTCTCTTCAAAATAAGGCCACCATTTCTAAAATTTAGAACAAAGCTTTGTACCAAATCTTGCACATCCACTTGTTAAAAAAAAAAACCTCTATGTGGCATGCACTAGGATACTATGGACCCATGGCGTTGGATTTTCATGGACATGTTAAACGGGACCAAAATTGGCAGTCCTATAAGTCATGATAGTAAAAGGATTCTTGTTAGGTTTTATTGCATTTAGAGTAGGATGACGCCTTGTTTTAGGACCTGTATCCCTTTTTTAACTACACCTTGCATCATTGAATCTTTGATAAGGTAAGGCTAAATACATAGCTCTATGACCCTTAATGGGATAGGTGAGGGCCCGCAATCTTTGGACCAAATCGTGTCCATAAAATAGTCTGCACATCTAGTTTTTTTATAAAAACCCTATGTGTCATGCACTGGGACATTGTGGTTCCATGACATTGGTTTTTCATGATCATGTTGGGAATACATGGTCAAAATAGGACCAAAATTGGGAGAACTCCTAATTCATCATGGTAAAAATATTCTTTCTAGGTGCTATTGAATTTTGAGTAGCATGACATCTTTTCTTAGAGCCCGTATCCCTTTTTGTAATACACTTTGCATCATTGAATTTTTGATAGGGTAAGGCTAAATCCATGGCCCCATGACCCATAATGGAATATGAATAGGTATGAATCTAGGTAAGTGAGAGACCAAGAATTAGGCCAAACATTATCCACAAATAGTTTTGCACATCCACTTTTAATAGAAAAACCTTGTAATGCATACACGCATAGAAAAACGTGCATCGGGTGTGCTTCTAGCCCATGAAAATGTCACCCAATGGGCATCATAATTTCTATAGGACTTAAAATAACCTAGTATAAATCCCATGCAAAGTATCATGTCCATTGTGTATCATTTTCATGGCATGGACAAAATGTTTCCTTGTTTCTCACCATGCATCATGCATGAGCATAGAAAAACATTTTGGTGTGCTTCTAGCCATGAGAATGGTGCCTCATGGACATGATACCTTGCATGGGAATTAAATTAGGTGAGCTTAGGTCTTGTTCAAAGTATAATGTCCATTAGGTATCGTTCGCATGGCTTCAAAAGAATATTTCCTCGTTTTTTACCATGCATTATGCATGCGTCTAGAAAAACATGCATCATTGTGCTTCCAACCATGCAAATGGTTCCCGATGGGAAAAATAATTTGCATGGGCATTAAAATAGGTGAGTTTAAGTCCCATAAAACGTATCATGCCCATTGGGTACCATTTTCATGGCTTAAAAAAGAATGTTTCCTTGTTTTTCATCATGCATCATGCATGAGTATTGAAAAACATGCATCAGTGTCCTTCTGGCCATGAAAATGGTACCCGATGGCCATGATACTTTGCATGGACCAATGAAAAGTGTCATGTTCATTGGTACCATTTTTATGGCTTAGAAAGACTATTTCCCTATTTTTCACCATGCATCATGCATGAGAGTAGAAAAGTATGCATTAGTGTTCTTCCAACCATGTAAATGGTACCATGATGGGTATGAGACTTCGAATGGCATTAAAATCATCTAGTGTGAGGCTCATGAAAAGTATTATGCCCATTGAGTACCACTTTCATGGCTTGGAAATAATATTTCTATATTTTTTGCATGCATCATGCATGAGCATAGAAAAACATGCATCAATGTGCTTCTAGCCATGCAAATGGTACCAAATGGGCATGATGCTTTTTGGACAAGTTAAAATCAGTTATTTTAAGGCATGTGAAAAGTATCATGCCCATTTAGTATTAGTTGCATCGCTAGAATCACACCGATACATGTTTTTCTATGCTCATGCACGGTGCATGGTGAGAAACAAGGAAATATTATTTCCAAACCATGTAAATGGCACCCAATTGTCCCGACACTTTGGAAAGGCATTACTATCATCTATTTGAAGGCTTAATTCCCCATTGGGTATTTGCATGGCTAAAGCACACCAATGCATGTTTTGGTACACTCATGCATCATGCACATGAAAAATAAGAAAATATTCTTTCCAAGCCATGCAAATGGTACCAGATGGACATGATAATTTGTAGTGGGCTTAGAGTCACCTAATTCAAGGCCCATGCAAAGTATCATGCCCACCATCGGGTATCACTTTCATGACTAGAAGCAAATCAATGCATGTTTTTCTACTCATGCATGATGCATGGTGAAAAACAAGGAAATATTGTTTCCAAGCTATGCAAGTGGTAGTTGATGGGCATGATACTTTGCATGCAGTAAGTTTAAGCCATATGAAAAGTATCATGTCCTTGGGGTATCATTTGCATGGCTAGAAGCACATTGATGCATATTTTTCTACGCTCATGCATAATGCATGGTGAAAAACAAGGAAATATTCTTTCCAAGCCATGCAAATGATACCCGATGGGAATGATACTTTGCATGGGCCTTACAATGGGTAAGATTAAGGACTGTGCAAAGTATCATGTCCATTGGGTGCCCCATTTGCATGTTTTTCAATGTTCATAAATGATGCATGGTGAAAATCATTGAAATATGATTTCCAAACCACTCAAATGATACATGATGGGTATAATAATTGGAAGGTGCCTTTTCCATCTTTTCCATCTATTATTTTGCTATTTTTCATCTTCCCTTGTTTTTTTCCTTTTTGTCCCCTCTTTTCCGTCTATTATTTTGACCTCCTCTCTACCTTTGGCTTGTAACCTTCCTTCTTCAACCTGGCCTCTTGTCTGCCTTGGGCTTGCAACCTTGCTTATTCAACTCGGTCTCCTCTCCATCTCTAGCTTGCAACCTTCCTTCTTCAACTTAGCCTCCGTCTTGCAACCTCCCTTCCTTGAGCTTGGCCTCCTTTCACCATTGTTTGTTTTGGCCTTCTCTTGGCCTCTCCCATTCCCCCGTTTTGCCCTTCGAGCGACACCCTCAGCATCAATAAAGCTTGGCCTCTGTCTTGCATTCTCAAACTCAGCCTCCTCTCCACAGATTTGCAAAACACTAAGACTCTTTTTTCTAACCCTTGGGGCATGCGCAAAAGCAAGGCCATTTGGTTTAGAATCATGGTCTAGGTACTATCAAGACTACTAATGTAGCCAAATGTTTTAGAGCTAGTTTTATTGATAGGACACAATCACGACTACTCTTCTTCGGCCTCATTGTTCTTCACTAGTCATGAGTCAAGCCTTTGTGACTAGGTCTTCCGTCAACAAGTGTTACCAAACCATTTGGCTATTACTGCAACTCGAGAGTACAACCATGGTTTTGAACCAATTTCCTTTGCTCATGTGCATGTTTCAATGGTTAGGAAATAAAGCCTCACTATCAGTTGGAAAATAGTGTGTGTATTCCTTTCTTGTTGAGGGATACCATAATGGTATCCACAAACTCTAGGAGTATATAGTTATTTTCCTCCATTAGTTTCATGAGGTAGCTTAACAAATTTGTTGGTCATCAAAGCAAGATTACAGAGTCCTATCAACAAATAAGGTTTTTGATGCATTTATTGACACAAATTTCCACTTTGGTAAGTTTCTAGAGAGGTTATTGATGAAAATATCGATGGGATGAGTAGTGGCCAAATTTTTAACAATTGGGATCCATCTTATGTATTTTTTGTCATCATGCATGGGTTATGTAATAACATAGTGATGTAATAGCAAGTGTTCCCTTTGTAGATGCCTTCCAACTCATCAAAATCTCAAGAAGAGACTAGTAGAGCAAACCTTTATCAATGGGTCGTGTGATTGTGCATGATGAAAAGGACAAATAAGGAGACTATGCACCATAGGTATATGGGAAGCACATGCCGTTTCTTCATATGGACGATCCATGTTAGAGTGGATCCATCCTTTGGGAAGGCAAAACTTTACTCCTAGTCCTCTAGTCATGAGATCCGATGATTGGGAGTGACTTGGACACGATCTAGAAGTCAAAACACCTCCACCTAGCATGCAACATCTTTCCATATTTTAAGCACTTTATTATTGGAGGCAACATAAAGTCATATATCTATTGGACCCAATGCATGTTTCAAAAATGTGTCAAAAAGGTTGTGGAAGTATATGATTGGTGGTGATAGAGACAACCCATTAGCATGAAACAAGTTGAAAGTGATGAAAAGCCAAAAGAGCCGTTTGGCCAAGGAAAATCATGCTAGCAAGGTGATTTTACCAAAGGGACCCTCGATGTTGTCAAAAGCAAAAGATATCTGGGTGAAGAGTGTTATGGAATTGAACTAGTATGAATTGGGTTCAATTAAGTCCCTTGACTAATATGTTGGGTTCAATTAAGCATTTATTTTTGGGATTTAGGTCCCTATTCAGTGTGTCAAAAAGGGGTGTGATTTTTTGGTGAGCTTTTTGTCATGAGCTTTTTTTCAATTTTCATGAATATTGCGAGCTTTTCATTCACCTGAGAGAGAGAGAGGGGGGGGGTCATGGAGTGGGGTGGGTTGAAAGTTTGGGTTGTGGTTGCAGTTAAGAGGAGAGAGGGGGGGGAGGGGAGATAAAGGAAAGGGGGAGGGACGGGCGCATGGGTAAGGTGGCATGGAGAAGGGAGGGGAGGGGAGTTGGAACATATATTCATTATCATAGTGGAGAACGTAGAGGGGGAACTTATAAGGTATGCAAAGAGGAGTGCAAGGAGGAGAGAGAGGATGAGGAATGTGAAAGTTATATTCATCTACTAAATGTAAAGGGGAAGGGAGAGCATGTGGGAAATTTGTTTATTTTCAAAGTGTATAATTTGACAGATTTGACCTCATATTTGGATTCCTCGTCGAATTCCGGTCATTTTGAGTACCAACATGACCATATTCTGATAAAAATTGGAAAAATGGTGTTTTTGTCATTTTGGCCTGTTTGGGGCCTGTTTTGAGCCTGCGCTCAAAACAGGCCCCAAACAGGCCAAAATGACAAAAACACCATTTTTCCAATTTTTATCAGAATATGGTCATGTTGGTACTCAAAATGACCGGAATTCGACGAGGAATCCAAATATGAGGTCAAAAGTTTCAAATTATACACTTTTAAAATGTACATATCTCCCATAGTTCCTCCCTTCTACTTTGAATATGGACATATCTTCCATAATTTTTTGCCTCCTACTGCCACTCATATCCTCCCCCCCCTTGTGCATAGTATACACTCTTCCACCCCTCCCACATGCTATGAAAATGAACATATCCTATATTCTCTCCCCCTCTTTCTAACCTCCCCCTCTTTCTTGTAACAAAAACATGTATGGATTTCTAAAAAAAGCTCGCAAAAACAAAGGAAATGGTAAAAAAGCTCACATTAAAAAGCTCGCCAAAAGATTTCCCCCGTCAAAAAGCTCCTAAAATGATGAGCAAAGATGATTTTTTGGGGGTTTTAAGGTTGGAGATTTAAATTGGCTATAGATTTTGAAAAGTATTCATTTTGAGGATTTACCTAAAATGAGGAGTAACGATGAAAGGTTGGAGATTTAAATTGACTATAGGTTTTTAAAAGTATTCATTTTATGTTTGGACAACATGTCGACACGTTGCGAAAATGAGGTGCAAAAGCGAAATTTGGAATTTCAGAGATTTGGTATGGAATCTAGGGTTTCTCAAGCATTCATTTTTTAGATTTAGGGCCGTGTTTGGACAATGAGTCAATACGCTTCCAAAATGAGGTGCAAAAGTCGGTTTTGGGGTCCCATGGTACGAGATTTGGACTTGCACGAACACATAAACACTATTTAAGTCTAGTTGCATGATATCAAGAGCATTAAGCTAATTCTCCTTTCTGCTCAAGCACATAAGCCACTGCCCCAAGCTCCATATGTATAGGCTCCAAAGTCACCTTAGGATCCAAACCATACCTCGATAGCCTCATATGGATTTTGCAATGTTGAAACTATCATGCAATGACAAGATCATCATTGAGCCATCCCAAAATTGGTAGTGTGCATGAACCACTACCTTGAGTTCATGTATAGGCTTTAATTAGCCTGCTCGTCCAATGTGGCCTTTATGACTACTATTTTTTACCATTTGTGCGAAAATTACAAATAGATCTTTAACTTGTGTACACTTTTACATCATGACATATTTCAAGACACATGTTGACATGAGAATCCTAATTTATAAGCTCAAGGGCCTAAAGGCTGATCACAATGACAAGGTTAGAGTTATAAGTAGGTAATTAAACCCATAATATGGGAGAACAACCGATCATTGTACAGCCCAAAACCCTTATTAAACTGATTCACAAGAGTCCGCAGGATATGCGCAGAGCGCCAAAAAAGCTGTGGTGGAGAGTGTCTACTCCACTGCATTCAAAATGCTGTTAGATCCGTCGTCTCTCTGCTGCTGATCCGTCGGAGAACTTGTCCTTGCTTCTCCTTTCTCTTCGTGATTTTGTCCCAAACTCTCACCTGCTGCCGCATCTTTCTCAGCACTGCTACTTTCCGTGGAGAGTTTCTCTGCAAGTTGCCGTCTGGCTTTTTCGATCCCATCGTATGTTCTATCGACATATATACTATCCGGGACGGATTCACACCTGCACATACGAGACAAAATACCCTCCTCAGTTTCGAATTTTCTAAAGATCAATTGCGTAACCTATCTTGTCCACGGCTGAAAAACAACGTTTCTTCTATGCTACTATGCCTCAAAACAGAACGTGTGCATGCATTTCGAAACTGAGCTATCAAATCATCCGATCGATTCACTAGCATCAGGCCATACATGGTGTGTGACTCCGTAACGGATTGTGTTTGCAGCCGGGCGCGTTCTTCAGCAGAGTGTAGAGCATTCATAGTATTCTCCTGTACGACCCCACGATAATGTTGGATGGTGTCGAAAGGCACTTCGCCACAAGGTTTCTCGTTTTGTGAAGATGGAGAAGACGCCATGGAGGGAGACAGGAACTTGAACGGTACAGCAGACGCTACTGCTCTTTCTTTGTATAGCAGGCGAATTCTTCAACGTGGCAGAACGTAGATCCTCTTGCGGCCACGTGGGTTATACATCTGCCACATGTATATTACGTGCCTCGATGACAACGTGTAACATGTATCACTTTGGGTCATGGATACAATGTGTAAACCTATATCACTTTGGGTCATGGAAAATTCTTGTGTGTGTGTGTGTGTGTGTGTGAGAGAGAGAGAGAGAGAGAGAGAGAGAGAGAGATTTCACCAAAAAAAAAGTGTGTGAGAGAGAGAGAGGGGGGGAGAGAAGAGTATTAACATTTGTCAAAGGCCAAAAAGGCCTATGAATCATGAGAAGAATACCCCTTGTAGGAGGAACTAAAAGTGTCTAGCACATCTCTTAGTGTCATTTCAAGCTATTATTAAAGCTAAAATGCTCAATGATCCCGAATGTGTGTATTAGGTGTTTGCCATGAATCATTGAGGTCAATATAGGTTTGGCTTGGGGCCACATTGTGTCTCGGTAGCATGTGAGCCGTTGTCCTCTATTCTACTCCATAGGATAGTTATGGATGTTGCAAGGTAGCTTGTCATCATGATTTTGCGATGATGATATCACAAATGGTCAATGTACCTGTCCCTTGACTATTCTTCTACTAGTTTGACATCTCTGCAATGTAGACTTAGGAAACCTTGTTCTGTGATACCCATTTAGTTTGGGTTCCTGAGGGGATCCTCTCATGTGAAGAAAAGGTTGCTTCGCATCACAAAGAAGGCCTCTAAAGTTTCCAAAATACAACACTACCTGGGCGGCCAAGCATGTGATTAATTGGCGCCCAATTGATTAGTTGAAGATGGCTAATAATTATTTGGATGGCACCGTCGAGCTTCCATATGTACAGTCAATCTTTCCATCACCGTGGTGACTCAAATTTTGATTAATTGAAGGTGGCTCATTATTATTTGAACAATAAAGTAGAGTGCCACTATTACTATTTAACTGTGGCCCAAACATCGAGAATGTTGTTTGGCTACTTTTTCGCTCACTAATTCCAGCTCTCATCCTCTCATCCGCTCCCTTGGTCTACTATTTGGCTACCTTTCTCCACACTCCCTTCTTCCAACTCTCATTCTCTCCTGTGCTCATCTACTCCACTGCTCATCCACACCCTCATCTTTTTTCAGCCTTCATCATTGCCATGCCTCCTACCAAACCCAATTTTAATCCCCCTTGTATCAATGAGAACCCCGTCTTGTTTTCTTTCTAATACAAGTCAACAGTGTTGCATGCAAGAGGAATTGAAATGTCTACACTTGACAAGAATTGAAATGCTTACACTTGTGCATAGTCTTCGTATTCTCCATTGGCTCCCTGAACATGTCCACGTCGTCACTTTCGATGGCATCCACACAACTGGCTTCTCTTTAGCTGTGTTCTATGGATACCCTAGAGATGTTGATGAAGGGATAAGGATTTCTATGTTAGAGCATTCTGATCCTATTGTTATTAGCACCAAATTTTGACGCTTGCATTTGTGCACAATCTTTGGCCTCTCCATCAACTCCCCCAAAATTTCATTGCCTCCATCAACTTGCTAAAATTTTAGACGTAGTAAGTTGGCCTCTGTGAATACGATAATTTATTAATGTCTATTGGCAAGCTCTTGTCAATGGCTAAGTGGTCATCCTCACGGGATGTAATCTCCTTTTTTCCAACTTAAATATAATATGAAAATTATCTTTGGATGCAATTCTTTTGTTCAACTTTGCTGAATGAGGCTCTCAACAATTGTTGAATTGTTATAACGAAAGATGAAAAGAGACCCAAGCCTACCTTAACAACTCCTCTTACCATAGATAAACAACTATGATACCAAGGCTTTTGACTTGCCCAGAATATCATCAACTGAATCAATGTGAAGAATATGATGATCCCTCTTCTTTGTAGGCAGACCTCAGCTCTACTTGCTTGGAAGCCTCTGGAAAGATGGTACAATGTTGCCAACATATCACGCATTCTCTTGTTGGAGAATTAGCTAGATAACAATCCAATGCTTCCAAATGATCAGGTCCTGACTTCTTACTCAGATTGAAGGACCTTGGCGATCAACTCACATCACTTGGGTAGCATGTTTCATGGAAGATGATTATTTCTAGTTCTATTCCAATAGCAATCCAACTTTGTTCCGATAGTAATCTACCGATTGTAGTCTGATGATCTAGTCATATATCTGTAATTTTGAATTTCTAATCTGCAGGTCTAATTTGGCCAGTAACACAGTTGGCAATAAATCTTACTATATGTCAAGTTCTCTACTAGATTGTGACCTTCATGGTTGCAAGGAGCACGGCCGTGAAAAGGAGGAGGAAAGTATGCTGAGAACAAACCACCACGTGTGACTATCTCATGTGTAAGGCCAGGACCAAATTTGTAATCACGAAGCCTCCCTTGTTTGTCAAACACAAGATCTTTCATAGCCACAATGGCAAGTAAAAAGGCTTCGCTGAGCAGCTATGTGTGGATTTGGAAAGCTACAGCTATCAACTGTTTTTTGACCAGCGGGGAGTTTGCCTAAGGGCCAACGGTTTCTAGAGCTCCTATTTGAGGTAATTGAACGTTGCCTCATAGCCGTTGTGATGCTATTAAAGTATTTCTTGCAATCAAAGTGGCCAATGCTCAAACTAGCTACGTTTTTTAAAGAAAAGAAATCCAGGAAATATTTGACCATTCTTCCTATTTATCTCAATCTCCCATTGGAGAGTATTAAGAATGAGAACGGATGGTTGCAAGCATGGTAGAAATGAGAAGAAGCTAACACAACAATACAAAGCATCTACAAACGTGCATAGAGATGCGTTTATTGAACTAAAAAAAAAACTTACAGGCATGTCTATTTGCACGTCTATTTGCGCCTCTAGAGACCCGCATCTAACGACATGTCTATATAGCAGACAGACGCACGTATAGACACACATAGAGACGTGTAAATAGACGCTTTGCTAGAAAATTTAAAAAATAGACAGACGCATCGTTAAACGCGTGTATAGATGCATTTATAAATAGTCTTATAGACGCTTTTATAGACACGCAAATAGATGCTCCTTGAATAGATAGACGCGTATATAGACGTGTTTATAGACACCCTGATAGATGCGCTACATAATATTTTTTAAATTTACAGAATGCTATGTATGTTGTGTATGCTATGTAGTTATAGGAATCCCATTTCCACATTGTGTTAATCAATTCTTATAGCCAACCGCATTTTAATTAGCACTCTTGCAAGCACGTCTATAGCCGACAATTACAATTCCAAATAAAACATTACAACTCCAAAACGTTTAGTTCACAAGGCATTAATTGATAGAATGTTGCACAAGAAAATTGAAAGCTCAAAAAGTGCTTGTATGCACATGTAGCACGAAGCTAAGCCACGTCCTGTGGCTTCAAGTATCAAAAATAAGAGGAGTGTATATACAAGAGGCACGAAGCCAAGCCAGTGGCTTTAAGTACAAAAAAGAGTAGCTAGCACTACTTTTACGACTAATCTAAGTTCTCCACATCCTCGCTCCCTTCTATGCTCCCTTCTCCGCCTCCTTCCTTATCTTCTTCCTCGTCTTCTTGTGCAGGGGCCTGTAAACAAGGGACAACATATATCATTGTATGAAAAATCAAAACTTTACTTATAATATTGACATGATTTAATTACTTTCAAATTATACCTTGAGGGACGCTCCAATAGCCCGGATATACTGCTCCTCAGTGATCAACCCATGATTATAAAAGTGCCTCCATGTATCTCCTCTGTGATGGTGGTGGTGGTAGGCTGTCTCGACAGGAGTAGGGTACCTGTCCATGATATCAAGTTGCAAGATGACATAATTTGCAGAGGGGTTACTACAAAGAAACAACCTCCTAATAAACTACATAAACAATATAATTTGAGATTGATACTTACAAATTGGGCCTCCCATGATTCAACACCCCCTGCTCCAAAACATATTGCTCTATTTGGATCCTTCGTGCCTCCACGTGCTGCATACTGGGTTCCTCCCTCGCTGACTTCATTGCTTTCTTCCACTCACGCTTGTGAGCAGTGTGGGGTGGGCCCCTTGGTGATTGACCTCCCGCGAGCCTGGCAAGCTCCGCTAGTGCCTGCCTCTTAACCGAAGATCTTTTATTGCCAAGTATCGTAACAATCTTTGACTTGGCCCCTTTATCTATGAACTGAAGATTGGGGGGGTTAGGATACCTAGAGCGAACAGCAGCAAGGGTCTCATCAGCCAACCTCTTTGGCTGGTCTTTGTAGTGGATAAAGCAATTTCTATAATTGTTAGTAATTATAGAGCGCATGAAGGCCATGATGTCCTTCCCTCGTGCATCCATCAAGATGCCTTCTATCTGAGTGATGTCATAGAAGATCGTACCATCACTCGGAGGCACATCTAAATCATCTGAATCATCCTCGTCCCCACCACCACCCCTCCCAAGGCATTGCCATGCCTTGCTACCGTGTCATGTCAAGCTAGTACGCTGGCCACTCGTAGCTGGAGATTGCACGGGACTACGTGGACCACTCGTAGCTGGAGAATCGAGTCTCGACTGCATAGGAGTATGTCGATAGCTCTGCGAGATAGAAGGACCTCCTGATGGCATGGGGAAAGGGGCATAAGATAGCATGGGGGAAGGGGCTCGGCTATGTAGCCGACTGGGCTGTGCTGACTCTGCTGGGGTAATCTCAGTTGGAGAGAAAAATTACCACGAAAAGAGAGGGAAAGAGAGGATAAAAGAGAGAAGGAAAGAGAGGCAAATATAGGAAAAGAGAGAAGAAAAGAGAGGCAAATCCTTTTCTTAGAAGTGGAAGTGGAAATGGAAAGGGAAAGGGAAGAGGAAAGAGAAAGGAAAGGAAAGGGAAGGGAAGAGAAGAGAAGGGAAGGGAAGGGAAGAGAAGGGAAGGGAAGGGTCTAAAACTATCGGAGTGCGTCTAGAGACGCGTCTATTTTCACGTATAACAACACGTCTATAAACACGGCTATCTGTTTTTGAAAATAGAGTAGATGCGCCTGTAGACGTGGATTTAGACGCACTCTGAGGAGGCCTAAGACGCGTCCATAGATGCGCTCCGACAGATGGGCTATTCTAAAAAGTTGAAAAGGGCATGCACCCAACACAAAAGCGTAACATTGAATCCAAAATCATTCGTTTCTTGGATATGACAAAGGATGAATCCAAAGAGAGCAACTTTCAAAGAAGATCAACCGTAAAGAGACTTACCTTGGATAGAGGTATGGAAGCTTCTTGTCCTTCTTCAAAGTTGCTTCTCTTCCTTGTTCACCCTCTTCTCCTGCGTGCTTGGAGATGATTGTGTAAGCCTAGAAGTAAGTGTGTCTGACTGTGGATTTGTTATTAGCAAAGCAAGCAAGCCGCACGAAGCTTATGTGAAGAAAAGCAAAGCAAGCGTGCTAAAGGTAGATTTGAAAACTGCATCTATACGTGCGTCTAATGGCGCATCTATACACGCATCTAAATACGCATGTAATTGCACGTCTAAATACATAGAGCAGACACGGTTTTAGATGCGTCTATAAACGTGCACCATAGAACAGACAGACGTGGTTTTAGCTGCACCTTTAGATGTGCCACAGAGTTTTAAGATTAAATATATGAAGAAAAGCAAAATTTTTTGGGTTGTTTGTTTGTAGGATGTCTTCATCTTTAACAAGCAGCTCCAGTGAGGATGAATCCCTCCATATCCACCATCGCGAAATGTGCTTGGAGCAAAAAACCAAATGTATGTGTGATCGATGTCGAGGAAATATGTATCGTGCACGCAGAATTACACTCAATCACATCTCAAAGTATGGAGAATGGGATGCGACCGTAAACATGGTAAGTGTTAAAGAGTTAAGGTTGATTGAGATACCTATGGGTGTTCATATGTTTGAGTTATGATCCCGTTTTAATTTGATACAGGATGTAGTGCCACACCCGCATATGTTGCCTTATGCTCGTCGTGAGGAGGCGAAGCCTCGGCGATATGAGGTGGGATATTCAGGAGGGACCGTTACAGATGCATGGAGTGATGGTGATAGTAACCCTCCACCATTACCTCATGAAGCCATGGAGGAGGAGGTGTTTGATGATATGGTGCGGGATTTATATGTCCATCAATCCGAAGGGAGGGATGATAGCATGGAGCAGGACGATCTTTTTACTGCAGCATCGACTCCACTGTTTGAGGGGTGCACATTCTTTGTTCTACATGCCTCCCTTGAGTTACTAAACTTGCAAACCATCTATGGGTGGAGCAATGCAAGTTTGAATGCATTACTCACGTAAGCTTTAAAGTCTATTTTGCAAACATGGTGAATCATGCTAGTGGGTTAATTACTCGAATGCTTTTCCTCATTTATGGTCTTCACGTGCACGCTATTGTGTAAAATGCTTCCAAGGGAGAATAAATTACCGACCTCGAGATATGGCAAGGCAACATGTGACCTCTCTTGGAGGATTAGATTACAAGCGCATCCATGCATGCGTCAACGATTGCGTTTTGTTTCGTGGACTACATAAGGATGCAAGAGAGTGTCCTACTTGTGGAGAGGCAAGATATAGAGCAGATCTCAAAACTTTGGACGTGCCTCATAAGGTTCTGTGACATTTTCCCATAATTCCTCGCATCCAACATATGTTCAAGTACAAATCCATTGCAGAGCTCATGTCATGGCATTCCTCCCATCGATCAACCGATGGCAAGTGGAGAACTCCCGCAGACACTCTTGCGTGGAAGCATATTGAAGACACATGGCCAAGCTTCAAGGAAGAACCTAGGAGCTTGAGACTTGGATTGGGTATGGATGGTGTGAACCCATTTGGTCTCAAAAGCACCTCTTACAGTGTACGGCCAGTGATATTGGTGAATTATAATCTTCGACCCTCTATGGCTATTAAGAAAGGACATGTTATGTTGTCCCTTCTAATTCCAGGAAAATATAAAGTCTCCATAAAGTCAAAAATCTTGATGTTTATTTGGAGCCTTTGATTGACGAGCTAGAGATACTTTGGAGAGGTATCGAGGTGCATGATGTGAGCAAGCCTCGTCACGAGACTTCAACTGCAAAGCAATCTTGATGTGGATGATGCATGACTTCCTAGGCTATGGCGAGTGTTCAGGTAAGCATTGCACTTTTAATCATGAGTAGGCAACCAATGTGGCACCTTGAACCCACCTTTAACTCTTAATTGCATCTATTGTTCAGGTCTCACTACATCGAGTTACCATGCATGTCCTATTTGTGGTCCTTCGCTAGTTGCCTCACGGGCAGGCGCATTGAATAAGGTCATCTATGAGAATCACCATCGATTTCTCCCACCTGATCATCCTAGATATGTTGCCCCTTGGAAAGAAGTCCTCCCACAATCACTCACTGCGGAGATTGGATAAGAATTTGGGACGGTTCCACGACTCCTCCACCACTTGGCATGAGTCGGTAAGGGTTTGTAACTATTGTGTGCTATATTGGCTGGAACTAAAGATTGCCCGCTAACACCAGCTTTTGTTTAGATACTCCATCTTTTATCGTTTACCATATTGGTCCCACCTCAAGATCAATCACCTGCTTGATCCCATGCATATCTTTAAGAATGTGGCATCTACCATTTGGGAGCATTTGAATGGGACACGAGATTCCATAGGCATAAGGAAGGATCTACATACCATAGGGAGGATGCGTGAAGCTTGGCCACAAGAGAGACCAAATGGGCATGTTTTTTTACCTTGTGCACCGTGGAGGTTATCAAAGCTAGAGATGTCGGCGATGAAGCACGCTATTACTACAGTTCGTACTCCCACTGGATGCATGAGGTGTTTGAAGGGGGCCTTTACAAAGAGCAAGAAAAGAGGTGTAGAGAAATTATATGGCTTGAAATCTCATGATTGGCACAAGATGCTCCAAGTAAGTATTTTATGTGCATAATATCTTTTTCCTTTCAAATTTGTGAGTGAATAATTATAAGCAACTAATCAACCACCTCCTCGTGGGTTCAGTTCATACTACCTACTAGCATTTCTCATAGTGCATCGAAGGACGTGAAGGATTGTATTTACAAGATGGGCGAGCTTGTGAGGTACTTTACATGATACAAAATATGACACATATCAATGCTCCATGCAAGGTGTTCATATTGCTAATATGGTGTACTTTTTCATTTCTAGGTATGTGAGCTCAAAAGAAATAGATCCCACCACGCTTGAGAATGCTCGAGTTATGTCAGTGGAGGTGGTTTGTTTAGTGGAGGAGACATTTCCACGTTCTATTTACACAAGCCAACTACATCTTATAGTGCATTTGGTGGATGAGATTGCTATATGCGGAGCTATACATGCACGATGGTTGTTCTTCCTCGAGCGCTTCATGAAGACCTTGAAGGGCTTTGTGAGACAAAATGCAAGACCCGAAGGTAGCATGGCCGAGGGTTGGTTGGTACAAGAGTCACTTGTATATATTTCTGAGTTTCTTGTTGATGTGGATAGCTCTCTCCCACGACTATGGAGAGATGATGAAGACCTAAGGATGACCTCTATTGTGCCTCAAGAGAAAGGACACAACAAAGTAATAGACATAGAGTTGCTTAATAATATCAACCTCTATTGCATGCTTAATAGTGATGTGATGAAAAGATGGGTGACGATATGAGGATGCAAAGGCAAGAAGACAAGAAGAAAGGGCCCTCTTTCGTACACACCACGGATCTCGTGTGCCATACCCTCAGTATCTAAGAGCACTTCCAAAGGATATTCATGTGGATTGGCTACTTGACAAAAGGAGAAAGTAGAGAAAGACGAGGGGATGCATATCACAATGGAAGAATGGGAGTATGCTAGGGGATGCATGAGCAAGGTCGGTATATAGAATGTTATGCATAAGTTAGGAGCTTTCAATAATTTAGATTGCTTATTTAATTGATTTTTTCTTGGTGTAGTGCACTATGTTCAATGCTATATGGTGTGAGGGCAAGCATTTTCGAACACAACGGATTGATGATAAGAGAAACACACAAGATTGCAGCATCATTGCTAGCCTTGAGGGAGCCAATGGAGCCATGGATGATGATTGTGGCATAATCCAAGATATTATTAAGCTTGACTTTTGATGTTTCTTTGTGTATGTTTTGGATGTAAAGTGGTTTAAGGACGTGGTGGAAAGATGCCCTAATGCAACAATCAAATGCCATGCAAGTGGCTTTGTAACTATTGACTCCACTTTTAAATATTTGATACCTTCGATGCAAGGAAAATAACATGATTGTATTTGTGTTTGAATTAGGTTGTCTATCAACCAATGGTGGATAATAATAGATGGTGGCATGTCATACCTATTATGCCACGTTCCAAAGTGATGTATAGTACATTTACTAATATGGAGCGTATGGAGGATGATCATGGCCATGGAGGTGATGATGATCGTGATACGAGAGAGGAGGATGATCATGAGATAGGAGGCATAGATATTGAGGCCATTACCCATGAGGACGAGCCTACCATTGCTGATGCTGATTTCGATGAGCACATGAGTAGCACAAGTAGTAGTGGGTTGAATGTATTTGTAGATCTAAACACTTGTTTGGATTTTGAAGTAGATAGTTTGGCAAGGGTTGATCTCATTGAGGATGAGATTGAACCATAGCCCATCATTGATATTGGCAAAACTATTTTACATATTGTCTCATTCTCCTCACCTCACTATGTGGGCTTGCAAAAAAGTATTGATGTTTTTCTTAAAATTATGTGCTTTGGTAATCATGGGCAATGTTTGGAAAGCAGTGATGTACACCAAAATCTCACTTTCTGTATTCTCTGTTTTGCATCTAAATACGTGTCTAATTCTCAGTGTAGACGTGCTAATAGACGCTCTGATAGACGCAGTATTAGACGGGCCCGTATTTTTTTAGTGTAGACGTGCTAATTGACGTGTCAATACATGCGCAAATAACTGCCTGTTAGATGCACCCATAATTTCTCTATTCAAGCAATGCCTATAGATGCACTCCGACAGTTTTAGACCCTTTCGTTCGCTTCCCTTCTCTTCCCTTCCCTTCCCTTCTCTTCTCTTCCCTTCCCTTTCCTTTCCTTTCTCTTTCCTCTTCCCTTTTCCTTTCCCTTTCCATTTCCACTTCCAAGAAAAGTATTTGCCTCTCTTTTCTTCTCTCTTTTCCTATATTTGCCTCTCTTTCCTTCTCTCTTTTATCCTCTCTTTCCCTCTCTTTTTGTGGTAATTTTTCTCTCTCTTTTTCTCTTCTTTTTCTCTTCTCAGCTCATCAGTAATCTTCTTTTTTTCTTTTTTCCAGTTCATCATGTGGCCAGGAAGCTCTTCAGGCTCACCTGATCTTCGAGAGACCATCTTTCGGGAGTTATATAACCTTTTAGGGCACCCTCCCAGTCCTGGGGAGTTATACGACTACATGACGAGTACTCTAAACACCCCCCAGGAGTCGGCACTACAGAGTCCAAACCACCCCAACCCCACACCAACTGAGATTACCCTAGTGGAGTCAGCACAGCCCAGTCGGCTACACAGCCGAGCCCTTTTTCCCATGCCGTCTTATGCCCCTTCCCCCATGTCATCTTATGCCCCTTCCCCCATGCCATCAGGAGGTCCTTCTATCTCGCAGAGCCATCGACGTACTCCTGTGTAGTTGAGACTCGGTTCTCTAGCTACGAGTGGTCCACATAGTCCCATGCAGTCTCCAGCTATGAGTGGCCAGTGTACTAGCTTGACACGACATGATAGTAGGCATAGTAGTAGGGAGAGTGGTGGGGGATGCATGGCACAATGCTTTGGGAGGGGTGGTGGTGGGGATGAGGATGATTTAGATGATTTAGACGTGCCTCCGGGTGATGGTACGATCTTCTATGACATCACTCAGACAAGAGGCATCTTGATGGATGCACAGGGGAAGGACATCATGGCCTTCATGCGCTCTGTAATTGCTAACAATTATAGAGATTGCTTTATCCACTAAAAAGACCAGCCAAAGAGGTTGGCTGATGAGACCCTCGCTGCTGTTCGCTCTAGGTATCCTAACCCCCTCAATCTTCAATTCACAGATAAATGGGCCAAGTCAAAGATTGTTAGGATACTTGGCAATAAAAGATCTTCGCTTAAGAGGCAAGCACTAGCGGAGCTTGCCAAGCTCGAGGGAGGTCAACCACCAAGGGGCCTGCCCCACACCACTCACAAGCGTGAGTGGAAGAAAGCAATGAAGTCAACGAGGGAGGAACTCAATATGCAGCATGTGGAGGCACGAAGGATCCAAATGGAGCAATATGGAAGCATGCATTTTGGAGCAGGGTGTGTTGAATCATGGGAGGCCCAATTTGCAAGTATCAATCTTTGTTTATGTAGTTTATTAGGAGGTTTTTTCTTTGTACTAACCCCTCCGCAAATTGTGTCATCTTGCAGCTTGATATCATGGGTTGATTATTGAGGAGCAGTATATCCGGGCTACTGGAGCATCCCCCGAGGTATTTAAATAATGTCAATATTATAAGTAAAGTTTTGATTTTTCATACATTGATATATGTTGTCCCTTGTTTACAGGCCCCTGCACAAGAAGACGAGGAAGGAGGCGGAGAAGGGAGCGCAAAAGGGAGCGTAGGAGCGAGGACGTGGAGAACTTAGATTAGTCATAGAAGTAGTGCTAGCTACTCTTTTTTGTACTTAAAGCCACTAGCTTGGCTTCGTGCCTCTTATACATACACTCCTCTTATTTTTGGTACTTGAAGCCATAGGACGTGGCTTAGCTTTGTGCTGTATGTACATACAAGCTCTTTTTGAGCCTTCAATTTTCTTGTGCAACATTCTATCAATTAATGCCTTGTGAACTAAACGTTTTGGAGTTGTAATGTTTTATTTGGAATTGTAATTGTCGGCTATAGACGTGCTTGCAAGAGTGCTAATTAAAATGCAGTTGGTTGTAAGAATTGAATTACACAATGTGGAAATGAGATTCCTATAACTACATATCATACACAACATACACATCATTCTGTAAATTTAAAAAATATTATGTAGCACATCTATCAGGGCGTCTATATACATGTCTATCTATTTGAGGAGCATCTATTTGTGCGTCTATAAGACCGTTTATAAATGTGTCTATACACGCATTTAACGATGCGTCTATCTATTTTTTAAAATTTCTAGTAGAGCGTCTATTTATGCATCTTTATGTGCATCTATACGCATGTCTGTCTACTATATAGATGCATCGTTAGACACGGGTCTCTAGACACACAAATAGATGTGCAAATAGACGTGCCGTAAGTTTTTTTTAGTTCAGTAAACATGTTTGTGTGTGCGTCTGTAGGTGCTTTGTCTTGTTGTGGAGGAGAATGAGAGCCTTGTCAGTGAAAAAGATGGCACGGGAGCCGGCTTGAGTGATTGGGGTACGTACAAAGGCAAAACACACACATCGGGAAGCAAACTTTGTTTGAGAGCATGGCAATGAGAGCATAGCAAGAGGGGCTTTGCCACCTCCACCATAACCAACAGATCTCGATCTCTCAGTCCAATCTAGAGCGATTGGCCTCTGTGCGGATGAAGGAAGCTGAGCATTGAGCAGGTTCTCGGTTTCTAACTGGGAGGTCGCAGTACCATCGGCACCACCAAAAGCATAGCCCAAGGCACGATATCACATAGTTTAAAGAAAGCATCAAAAGATGAAGACATAGCAAGGGTCCAAATCCGTTTGTGCCATGAATGATCTCCACAATAATGCATTATTCCTATTATAATTCTAACATCAGTAGTGAGATATATGTCTCATAAGAGATTTGTATATGTTTGTGTTATGGTAAAAGTGGCCTTGATCCAGTGCCTTGATTGATAAGATGATATGAGAAGGGAATCAATTATACTTGTCGAAATAGCCACTTCTACAATGTGCAAGACCAATCTTGGGTTGAAAAATGCCAGATATCAGCCACATACTGATGAGACTTCCAATCCTCTCTATGGAATTTGGTATGCCAAGATTTTGCCTTCTCAAAAAAAATTGAATACTCCATGAGCTTATCCAATAACTTCCTGACCTTTCAATAAGACTTTGTCTCACAAATTGCTGGAAGGTCTCATAGAATTCGTCATCCAAAAGTGAAGGACAATATTTCTTCCAATGATTGGGTTGTTGGAAATGCTTGCAAAAATTGAGATAACAATCCTTTTCCATGTGATTTGAAGTTGCAAACATCACACAATGCATCCTCCAACACTTCTTTTGCTTTGACTTTTGCCATATGATGAAAATGAGAAACTTGTTATTGATGTAAATCAAAAAATATTGAGATAAATGTACCTCAAAGGCATGCTTTAGTTTGTTCAGACTTTGGATTTATGCTTTAGACTGGTGAGACTTTGGAATTTGATATTCGAAACTGTGTTGGACTCTGTCTTCGGACAACTACACAAGTTGGACCTCAATCTAAGAAGTAAATCTTCTCCATCTCAACATACTCAAAAAGTAGATACAATAAGAATCATGTTGTCAAGTCGAATTTCAAAGAGCACCGGATCAGAATAAAGAGAACAATGGTCATCAGATTGCACAGTCGGACCGTGGTTGAATTGTCAAAATAGGACCATATTTGATGTTTAGAAGTCTGAATTACTTCCAACTTGCACTTTGAATCATCCCCAAAAAGACTTTGATCTTTGTCATTAAACAAGGCATACAATTCCATTGAAGCCACCCTTTTTAAATCATTTTCTGATTCAAACTCTCCATCAATGCATTAAGCATATTCTTCAACTACATCCCCTTGTTTGACATAACTTTAAACTTTGGGTTCTTTCTTAAAAATGTCGAGACTATTTGCACTATCCACATCTCATGCCAAAGAATGGGGATTTTCCAATTTTATCTTCAACTTTAGAGTTTAGAAGTTGAAGTACAATAGTATTATGACATATAGCAATTGTTATCATATTGATTAAAGTATCAAACCAATACTTAAGCTAATTAGCCATTGCAATCTCTTCCAACGTTTGAAATACATATTGTTGATTGAAAAGAATCAAAGATCATGGTTTATTGCATTGAATTAAAAGTTTATAGATGCTTCTTGTTGCTTTGAGCCACCCCCTCAAGAGATGAAAAGTCATCAATAAAGGTTCAGGAACATGTCCCAAGAAGATGCTCCCAAGAAGTAGTTGCTGCACTAGTGACCTTTTGTTCTCAGATTTCTCCTCCAGAAAACAGTCTAAATTTTGTCTGAAGAAAGTCGAACAGAAATCAAAATAATGTCAGACCTGTTTTTGTTAGAACGCAATCGGGAAGCATAGTGCCGACCAGGCAAATCATTGCAAGCAAATTGCAAATCTCAATTGGATTTAGTACTCATCATGCACTTTGCAAAATGTCATAAATCGGGCAGCAAATTCATTTTCCTTCATGGGCTTTTGCAACCTTCCTATTGTGACCCCCAAATATCACTCAAAATATTCTCTTCTCTGCAATTTTTTCTTGATGTAATCTTGATCACATTTGTCATAGAATATGCTGAACTTCAACAAAGAGTTTAGATGTTGTAGTCCGAATACATGCATGAAGAGGATGATAATTCATAATCCAACTCCAATTATGACTATGATTTTGAAGATGGTGGTAAGCATTGTGATAATCAGTCAGTTATATTTATGTCCATAATCAACAAACTAATGTTTTAGAACAAAACCAATTGGACATCCAATCTCAAACAGTCAGACAACAGCAGTCAGATAGTAGTCCACCACTACCAACAGTAGTCCCATGACTAAAGTTTGCCGACAACAACATGATAGAGCGAGACAATAATTCTAATAAGTCCAAAAGCAAGGAAGGTGTGTATGAAGACTATCCAATTCCTATAAGTTCTGGTTTTCTTCAACAACAAATGGAGCATCAAGAGAATGATCTATCAAATGATGATAAAGAGTTGAAAGATGATTAATACTTTCCAATAGAAGATGATGAAGAGTCGTTTGATAACTGTGCATGCTATGCATTTGCACCATCATTTGCAATTGATGTCATGTGGAAGAAACAGAAGGTTAATCCAAATGCATTCTTTGAGGAGCCTGACTATAGAAGCCCTTACAACAAGGAAGGTTTGGGGTACATTCCTAATCTGATTCAAGTCAATGATTCTAAACTATGTCAAAGAAATGAAATCAAAGTTTTTTTTAATTTTTATTCCAAGATTATAACTTTTGTGATGAGGATGATGAAGATCTTGTAGACTATGCTGAAAGCTCAAGTCCAAATGGTTTTTCTCTTGGATTTGGACTAATGGATCCAATACAACCGGAGACAACAATGAATTAAAATATTGATACCAATTATGAAAATGCTATTTCAGCTCACAGTGTTTCTGATGTTGATACTGAGGTTGACAAATATATATGTGAAGAAGATGCTATCATTGAGCAATTCCTATTGTCCATCAAGGATGAGAATGCTATATTGGACAACCAATTTGTTCACATGATTAATGCAAATGGTTTGACATCAGTTCTACATAGTCACTTGAGAAGTTATTATAGATGATCAACCATCTATGTCCAATGTTCAAAAATGCATAAAGGTTGAAATTGGTGATGAGGATACTGGTAGTGATGAAAGGGCTATAGACCAGATGGCTCAGATTCAAAATAATGAAGAAAATGACAACAAAGAAAAGATGTAAGATCCAAATAAGACTAAAGAAGAATTGTTTGATGGTGAAGATAATGAGGTATTGAAGTTTCTTCTTTCTTTTGAGCATAATCAAATTACTGATCACTTTCCAAAAAATGTTGAGGGCCTTAGGGGTCCAATTATCTTAGGAAAATCAAATGTGCAATTATCTTAGGAAAATCAAATGAAATGCAACCAATAGTGCTGATAGAAATTCAAATTTTAGATTGCAAGATGCAATTGAATTCAGCTCAATCATTGGGTGAAGAAAAGCAGGAGGACAATTTTCCAGAAGAATCACTCATTAAGGTAGTTTCACAAATAGAAATTTCAGATTTGAAGGATAATCAATCCGAAATCTTTTATGATGCTTTGATTGAGTTTGAGGATGAATTCTTTGATGCAAATAATGACGATATTGAATCTGATTTTTGTTTAGAGTTAGATTAGAGTGTTGGAAAAGTTCCAATTGTTTGGAAGGACTTGAGTGCAAAAGCACATACTGAAAATTTGGAAACAAATACAAACAAAGATGATGATGGCGTTTATGCTGATGGTTATGCAATACAGAGGATGAAAGATGAGGGTAAATGGAGAAGCTTAACCCAGAGCCAAAGAGCCCAAACTGGAGTTGAAAGAGCTTGGAGGAGTTCCCTAATCACCTCTACTTCATACCAAAAATATTCCAACACTTGGTAAGTGTTCAAGGTCAAAGTACACAACAAATGAAAGCTTGGAAGAATTGAAAATTGAAATCAGAAATTCAGCAAGTAATCAAGAAGCAGTTCGACAATTTCAGGCATCCATGTCATGTAATCACATTCTCATATAAGAACTTTGCTATGCTTTTGGCATCTGCTTTTCTTACTACTTTAGCTTCATCCCACTTGGTGAAGTAATCCATGGCATGAATGATGTAGCCTACCTGTGCCCCCTTTGATGCTAGATGTATGGGTCCCACAAAATCAAACCCTCATTTTCCAAATGGATTCTATGCAACAATGTGGTCAATGGGTTGAAGTCTTTTTGCTAGGGCTTAATTGTTCTTTGGCATACCTCACATCTCCTCATGTATTCTTAGGCATCTACTCAAAGTCTGTGCCACCAATATCGTGCCGAAAGGATTTTTCTTTATGTTCCTCCATCGGCAAAGTGACCTCGTGCTATGCCTTCATGGGCCTCTCTAATAATTGGTATGATTTCATGGGAATAACGTCTTAGTATTTGATCTTTGTTCATCTTGTATAGTTGGATTGCTATCAATAAATAGTGGGCAACATTTAGGATCAACTTTCTACCATCCTCAATTTAGAGGGTGGCCTTCCTATCATTAAATACCCAATTATGTATGTACACCAGTCAAGGATAGCATCAATTTGAAACAATGCTGCATTTAGCAAGTCAAGATTTCTACTCCATCTGGCTCCTTTGTCACTCCTTTGCCTTTGCTTTTTTGTTAATTTTGTCCTTCCGTGATTTCAAAATGGCATCCATTTTGTTCAACATCCACTTGGAGTTCAACTCCAAGTTCTCACTTGGCATTGGGAAGTCCTTCCTCAGTGTCTTCAAAATGTAATTTTTTTTTTTGGAGGGGGGTGTCAAAAATCCATGGCCACCTTCTTAATTCACTTGAGTAGAGGCCACGGCCGGTAAGTCAAAACATCGAGCGACTACATTCAAGCGAGCCCAAAGTTCAAGCGACACTTATGAGGAACTTTGTCTAAACCTATAGGAGCAATAGATTTTTAGTAAAAATGGTTGAATCTACGTGACACTATTACAGATTGTTTTAAATTATTTTTTGTATGATTCTTGGCAACTTACAAAGATTAAACTTACTATTGGATAACTCATAAATCCATGCAAGTCAGCAATCATTCAATGAATACCGAAGGGAAATTTCTTGGCAACATACAAAGAGAAAACCTATTATTTGATAAATAATAAATACATGCAAGTTAGCAATCATTCAATAGATACAAAAGGAAAAATGTTGCAATGTCTACATCTCGAGGCGATCACTCAAAATCATGTAAGGTAGCACGTGAGTTGAATAGGTTTCTTTACTTTATGGAGTTACATACATGGCAACAATAGTCCCACCGAGGATATAGAAGCTCCTCCTAGCAAAATCTCTCACAAACAACTATTTGTAGCTCATCGAGTTTTATGCTACCGACATGGTTTGATCCATTTTGTACACAAATGATCACATGAATAAAATGTTTAAACTATGGAACTAATAAATTATTGATCACCTTATGACCATGATGATGCTAACTAAATATGGATCACCTTCATATGTCCTTGACCATGCATACACCTCTAGGATGGAGGGAGGAAACCAAGGACCCAGACTCTATATGAGAAGAATCCATGGTCATAATTAAATATAGAGTTTGATAAGGTCCGACTCTCATGAAACAAAGATAAGTATAAACTTTCTAAAGATCTAGGATTTTGACATTTAACATGATAAATGTATTCATTCATATCATTCTGATTGTTTTGACTACAAACATGACCATATTTGGAGTCCAATTGACCAAGTTATGGCCCAAATAAAATAGGCAAGAGGAGCCTCCCAAAAGGCTGCGATATCACGGCCTCTAGGGAGGCTCCTCCTCCCATTATTTTTTTGCCTTAAAAATGGAAATTGCATAAGAAAAACACATACTTTGACCCCTTTCTTCCATCAACATTGCCAAACATTTTTAGAAATTGTTGTTTGTCTATAAGACAATTGATTACTCACAATATCATGGGTAGGACAACAACTATAAAAGTAAGCAATGAATGCTACTTTTTGAACATAAAACATCACATTAGAATGTCAAAAGTTATGAAATTCCTCGCTCGAACCATCAACTCGCTCGAACGCAGTCGCTCGAATTCTGGTAATCCTCGAGGCGATGCATGTGGTTAATTACATGCTTACCTCTCTCATCCATAACTATTTCATACTCCCTATTAATTGAATAGGGGAGGGTGGTGGATGTTTGGGAATCTACTTGAGAATCCTCAGTGGAACTTGATGTACCAAAGCTTGAGCGTCTGCATGAACACCTCTTGCTCTCTCTCTCCCTAGTACCTCCTTGAGTGGTGCTCTGGGAGATCTCAACAGAATTTGGTGGACCTAACAATTGCTGCCTCTCCTCTTCAAACTCTCAAAGGATTCAGTTCCTATCCTCTGGATCAAGACGCATGAGTAGTTTGCACGCCTTCTCCATGTACTACCAATGGTAAATCATTGGTTCCTCTCTAAGAGAGGAAAGAGAGAAAGAGGAGATGGAAAGAGAGGGAGGATATGGAAAGCAAAAGAGAGAGAAGTGAAAGAGGAAAAGAGAGGAGGGAATTAAAAGAGAGAAGGGAAAGAGGGAAGGAAATTTAAAAAGAAAGATGCAAGGAGAGTAAGGAAAGAGTAGGGAAGGATGGAAAAAGTAGGGAGAGAGTAGGGAAGGAGTAGGGAAGGAGGGAATAGAGAGATGCAAGAAGAGTAGGGAAAGAGTAGAAAAATAGTAAGGAAGGAGGAAAAAAGGTGGGAAAGGGAGAGAAGGGGAGGTTTGTGGGTGGTAGCAAGCTAAGGGTGTCCACTTTTTGTTCACTCCCCAATCTTAAGGAGGTGGAAAAACAAGCTTTTTAGCACACAAAAATGCAAATCTCACCTACTTCCCTATGGATCTAGTCTTTGAAGTCTTCTGACACAACATCACACTTGCTATTGTGCACACAATCGTATAGTCTGATCGAAAATTCGATGCACACACAAAAAATTTCTTTGTGTCACACGGCATGGTTCCAGGGTGGTCACACGTTTGTCACGAACAAAGAGTGTCATATAAAATTCTAAATTTCTCACTCATTTTAGATTAAATGTTATTGAAACTTTGTAAGTGGTCTCTTTGCATTATGTAGAGCTTAACTTGATTTATTGGTAAGTTTTTGAATGATTTATCTAATTATAAATAATTATTTATAATAAATAAAGTCATAAAATACATGCATTTTAGTAGCACACCACATTTTTTTAGTATTTTGAATAATTAAGCAAATCCAATTCAGTGGAAGGTTAGTAGGCACATAAGGGTGTGTGGTTGAATCATCAAATCCCAAATCCAACGGTTAGATTTAGGAAGATTGAAGTTTAATTTTTACTTTTACTCCTTAGAGGATCAACAAAGAATATTAAAAATAAATCTAGTAATTCTCAAACATAACCAAACATTTCAAAAATGTCAATATTTTTAGTCCTCTGCATGATGAACAAGAGGAAAAAATTTTGGTTAAATTTGAGCAAGGGAAACGTACGATATGGCCTCCAAGAGTGAAATCTCCCTTTTGTGGGTGAAAAAGGGCCACCCAAGCCTAATACCAAGACAAGGTAGGCTTGGTATTAGGCTTGGTGAGGTAGGCTAGGAGCATCACCGATCCTAGTGGCAAGCCTTTGGAGTCTGCATGCTGCCCATGTGGAAGGCTGAGTCATCAAAACCATGCCACGTTGGTAGACCACGTGGTGCCATCTCATCAAGCAGATGTGACATCACTCCTTGCCATGTCACCTTACATTGCCACACGTGCTGCCACATGTGCCACCTCATCATTCCACATCATCAGCCATGTGATCACACAATGCCACCTTGGTATACCTCCTCTCCTGGCCACGTCACCAATCCCTCCACCTCAATTTGCCATGTCATCTACCACCTCATGAATGCCAACTCGTCATGCACAGTACCACATCATGACCATGCAGGAAGAGACTATATTACCACATCATGACCATGCATGGTGCCACATCAGCCAGATGCATACACATGACGATGTGCGATGCATACAATACCTCGATCGAGGTACATATGATGGGTGAGGCATACATTACCTCGTTCGAGGTATGTGACCGAGGAGACATACAGATACCTCGATCGAGGTTCATACATACATGCATGCTCAATGCACTAAATACCTCGATCGAGGTATAAGCTCTGATCACGGCTCTGGGCATAGCAGACCTCTCCACCAAAACTAAGCCAATTAGTATCAATCTTAGCACCTCTTCACCAATAATAATGAAGAGCAATCTAAGAGCAATCTAGTGGATGAGTTGAGGCTCTCTATAAGACACCACGTTTTGGTTAATTTCACCCATTCTTAGCCATTCTTGCCTCCTCATCACTTTGTCACACCTTCCATCCTACTTTCATTGAGAATGGGTTCTCAAAGCCGTAGAGCTAGTAGACGTGAAAGATGTAGGAACCCCCCCCCAAATCTCATTGATGAGGAGCGCAAGCGGAAGGCTCGTGAGCGCAAGAGAGCCTCTAGAGCTCGAGCTCACGCTGCCACCACTGATCCACCTCCAGCTCTACCTCTACATCCCACCTCCACCCCCACCCCCACCTCCATTGTCCCCCCATGCTCATCCGCTCCCCTACCTCTAGCCTCCGCCCTTCCCCTAGCCACCTACATTTTGGCCTCCACCTCTACCTCTTCCCCCTCCACCCTCCCCCCTCCCCCTCCCCCTCCCTCTCCCCCCGCTCCGCTTGGCGCCTCCCTTCCCCCGTCCACCCTACCATCTCCCATTGATCCCGTTGCCCCACCTTGCAGCAGCAGTGTTGCTTCACCACGTGACTTGCCGAAGTCCACTATCCGTCGTCGTGCTAGCAAGATTGTGCAGTCTTTTTTTTGTGACCTCACGCCAGCTTCGCAGTCTTCTCTTCTTACGTTCCTGATTGATCACCCTGACTTGGTAGAGTGTAGGAGGCTTGCTGGTCTTGGTGCACGTAGAGATAGGGTTGTATCTAGCGAGGTCCTTAGCAATGTTCGACGTTCCTATGCTTCTATTAAGCATAGGAACTCCAGTGATGCCTTGGCAGCACGTCGTGCTATTGTGGCTGCCATTAGTAGACCTCATATGATAGGCCATGTGCGTACCGCTTCACGTCTTCTTCAGATTGCACCGCGCACATTGCGAGCAGGCATCATTAGGAGGCAGAGTCTAGAGGATAGTGAGACTGATGCTCTTTGGGCTTCGAGTGGTCATGCACCTCGCAGCGATCGATTGTTGGATGATTCCACTAGGTCCTTCATACAAGAGTTTTGGGAGGAGCATTGCAGAGCATCCCCGTTGTTCAAGAAGGCATTGTGGAAGAGGGTGTCACGCGGTGTGTACATTGAGCATGGTGCATGTTTTTTGGAGTGTACCCAGACTGAGTTGTACACTCAGTTTGTAGAGGCGCACCCGGAGTTCAAGATTGGGCAGAGGTCATTTGAGCGATGCAGGCCATGGTTTGTGCGATGCTTTCAGGAGCGTGACACATGCTGTTGTCGCTACCATGTGGATTTTGGATTGATGTATGACGTATTCCATTCCCTTGATGGTCATAGGGGAGTGGTTCCTACTAGCCCTCGCGACTTCATTCATTCCATATTGTGTACACGAGATGGTGATGCTTTATTCCACTCCCTTGATTGTGTGGAAGGCACGTGTACTTTGTGTGGTGACTTTGCCAGAGTGCCACGAGTTGCACTAGATACTTGTGATGTGCAGATGGTTCGTTGGCAGCAGTATGAGTACTGTACCTTAACATTAGATGGTGGTGCACAGTCGAGGAGGTTGCAGCTTGTGGGGAAGGAGACACCACGTGTTGTATTCATTGACTGTTTTCGAGGGAAGCTGTACTGCTATATACGCCACTCGCACACTGCGAAATGGGAGGATCGTCAGTTTTGTGCATGTTTGAGGACATTTCCTATAGGGGTGGTTGTCTCAGTGGTGGACTTTGCGGAGAATTACACCTTTGCACCACAGCATGAGATCCAATCGGAGTATTATTTCTCCGAACAGGTGACGTGTGATTGAGTATTGATTTTTTCCCCGCCTCATTATATTGAATTATTTCAATAGTCATATTTTTTTTTCAATGCCATATTGCAGGTTGCTATATTTGTGCACATTAGCTATCGTCATGCACAGGCTCATGTGGATGGCATTGATAGCACCATGGACTCACACATCATTGTGCGAGAGTATCACTTCTACATTAGTGATGATCGATCGCATGATGCCCATTTTGTGCAGCATTGCTTCACTTTGCATGATAGTTTCTTGAGGGATCATGGTGTCACATGGCAGCGGCACTGGATTTGGTCAGACGGTTGCGGCGGTCAGTTCAAATCCGCTAGACAGTTTTATTGGTTCTACAGATGGCACCGTGAGACAGGCATTCCGATCACATGGAGCTACTTCGAGACAGGGCACGGTAAGGGAGAGCACGATGGTGCAGGTGCTTGCGTGAAGCGTGCTTTGCGTCGATACCAGTTGCGTCATAGTGCCGATCGCTTCAAGGATGCACATGATGTGGTGCGGTGGTGCAGCCAGTACTTATCCACTAGTGCTACGTCCTCGTTTCAGTCGCGTGACGATAGGGTGGTGAGCCGGTATTTTTGGTGCGTGGACATTGGGAGTCTTGATCGGTCGAGGCCTTTTGATTGTCGTTCTGTGCCTGGCACTCTTGATTTCCATTCCATCAGGAGTGTAGGTGAGTCTCACCCCACGATCTTTTCTCGACGGTTTGCATGTTTTTGCATGCATTGATGATGATTGGGGAGGGTGCTCCATGATACCATGGGCCGATCCATGGGTACGGCGAGTGCTTTCTCCCTTCCAGCCTTGGGAGGAGATACATGATGATCAGGATGCGGGATTCAGTTCCTCTAGAGATTATGACCAGCTTACAGATATTTTGCGTATTGGTGATATCTTCGCGGTTATTGCTTCGGAGGGCAATGAGGAGGGTGTGGATTATTACTTATTGCAATGCTCTATGCTGAAGAGTGTGCTGAATGAGGATACAGTGGATGGGCATGGGATGCACTTCAATGCTCATAGCATGATCGTCGGTGGCCACTATTTTCAGTAGATACAGAGGCGTGGTCACTATATTGAGTTCCAGGAGTACATGGCGGATCGGGAGGCATACATGTATTCTCATCTTGTTGTTGGGATCAAGATTACTTTGAGTCGTGTTCGCACTCGCAAGGCGACGTCCACTCCACGATGGTGCCTTGCAATGGCGGATCACGAGAGCATACTTGCAACTATTGGCATGAGAGCTGATCCTGAGGAGTAGCACATTACATATCTTATTTTTTGGGATCATCAGTTGATCAGATTGATTTTTATTGGGTATCACTAGTTGATTACACTTTTTTGTATTCGATATGTATAGGCTCACTGTGTGACCGTACCATTGTAATTTTCATGGACTCATATTTTGTATTTCACTATGATGGCTGTATACACGTTCATACACATCATTGTATTAGATTCTATTTTTAACATGATGTCCGATGTCTTCTCAATGGGATTTGTTGTGTTTGTAATACAAAAAATTGTTTATTAGTAGTAATGTTGTAATTTGTTTTGTGCATTAGGACATTTTAAAAACGTGACTAAGAAAATTCGCGCACGTACTAACGAAATACGCGTTTGGACTTGCTTGTTGGGGATGAAACTTCGCACGACTCTTAGGCCACCCTAGCCAATAGTCCACGCGAGATTTGGTCTGAATTGATTTGGTGTGCGCCACGTGGAAGGTACAATGCGTACATTTTTACAATCCCTACTAGCACTCGTGACTACGTATGAGCTATGGCGCATGTACTAACGAAATGCGTGTGTGGACTTATCTGTTGGGAATGAAACTTCGCATGACTCTTAGGCCACCCTAGACATACATCCATGCAAGATTTGTTCTCCAACTTATTTGGTATGCGCCACGTGGAAGGTATAATGCGTACATTTTTACAATCCCTACTAGCACGACTACGTGTGAGAAATGGCGCACGTACTAACCAAATATGCATGTGGACTTATCTGTTGGAGATTAAACTTTGCACGGCTCTTAGGTTACCGTAGACGTACATCCATGCAAGATTTGGTGCCCAACTGATTTGGTATGCGCCACGTGGAAGGTACAATGCATACATTTTTGCAATCCCTACTGGCACGACTACGTATGAGCTATGGCGCATGTACTAACGAAATACGCGTGTGGACTTATCTGTTGGATATGAAACTTCGCACGACTCTTAGGCTACCGTAGACGTACATCCACGCAAGATTTGGTGCCCAACTGATTTGGTATGCGCCACATGGAAGGACAGTTGCGTACATTTTTACAATCCCTACTAGCACTCGTGACTACGTATGAAAAATGGCGCACGTACTAATGAAATACGCACGTGGACTTATCTGCTGGGGACGAAACTTCACACGCCTCTTAAGCTACCCTAGACGTACATCCACGCAAGATTTGGTCTCCAACTGATTTGGTATGCGCCACGTGGAAGGACAAATGCATACATTTCTACAATTTCTACTAGCACGACTAAACCCTAAACCCTAAACCCTGGACCCTAAATCCTAAACCCTGTTGGGCACGAAACTTCACACGCCTCTTAGGCTACCCTAGACGTACATCCACGCAAGATTTGGTCTCCAACTGATTTTGTTTGCGCCATGTAGAAGCAATCCCTACTAGCACGGCTAAACCCTAAACCCTAAACCCTAAACCCTGGACCCTAAATCCTAAACCCTGTTGGGGACGAAACTTCACACGCCTCTTAGGCTACCCTAGACGTACATCGACGCAAGATTTGGTCTTCAATTGATTTGGTTTGCGCCACGTAGAAGCAATCCCTACTAGCACGGCTAAACCCTAAACCCTAAACCCTAAACCCTGGACCCTAAATCCTAAACCCTGTTGGGGACGAAACTTCACACGCCTCTTAGGCTACCCTAGACGTACATCCACGCAAGATTTGGTCTCCAACTGATTTGGTTTGCGCCACGTAGAAGCAATCCCTACTAGCACGGCTAAACCCTAAACCCTAAACCCTAAACCCTGGACCCTAAATCCTAAACCCTGTTGGGGACGAAACTTCACACGCCTCTTAGGCTCCCTAGACGTACATCCATGCAAGATTTGGTCTCCAACTGATTTGGTTTGTGCCACGTAGAAGCAATCCCTACTAGCACGGCTAAACCCTAAACCCTAAACCCTAAACCCTGGACCCTAAATCCTAAACCCTGTTGGAAACGAAACTTCACACGCCTCTTAGGCTACCCTAGACGTACATCCACGCAAGATTTGGTCTCCAACTGATTTGGTTTGCGCCACGTAGAAGCAATCCCTACTAGCACGGCTAAACCCTAAACCCTAAACCCTAAACCCTGGACCCTAAATCCTAAACCCTGTTGGGGACGAAACTTCACACACCTCTTAGGCTACCCTAGACGTACATCCACGCAAGATTTGGTCTCCAACTGATTTGGTTTGCGCCACGTAGAAGCAATCCCTACTAGCACGGCTAAACCCCAAACCCTAAACCCTAAACCCTGGACCCTAAATCCTAAACCCTGTTGGGGACGAAACTTCACACGCCTCTTAGGCTACCCTAGACGTACATCGACGCAAGATTTGGTCTCCAACTGATTTGGTTTGCGCGATGTAGAAGCAATCCCTACTAGCACGACTACACGTTAGCGTACCACCAAAGTCAAAAGAAAATAGTAAAATGAAATTGTGGCCTAACATGTCACACCTTCCTTGTACTCCCATACATGAGTGGAGTTTAAAAGGGAGAAGTGGGATTGTTAATATGTGTATATTTTTTTGGTGCATAGCCTGTGCAACAACCCTTTCTTTTTACATAAACCAAATACCAACACTTTTCCTTATACCAACCGCCAATCCTTTCTCTTGTACATAAACCACTAAATGCAAAAGAAAATAGTGAAATAAAATTGTGGGCTAGCATGCTACACCTTCCTTGTATTCCCATATACATGCATTAATTGCCAATTGTGTTGATTTCTCTTCTTTATGTTCATTATCTTTTATACATGCATAATAATTAGATTGGTGCATTGGCAAATGTCATATTAAGGAAATTGAAATAGTCCTTAGAAACTTGGAAGGCATATGCAATTGTGATTTGGAAGGCACATGTGATTGTGGTTCGAATATGACAAATAATTAGGTCTTGTTTTCTTTGATCACCAATTAGCACAAGTATTGTTAACAATAAGAGACAAATTAAACACTGAGTCATAATAAATAACAGCAAAATCATGCAAAGGACAAGTCTAACTCCATTTTTGAAAAAAATCCCCAAAAAATTTATATTTTTTAAAAATTGTAGGGACAAAATATACGCTTCATGTCAATAATATTAAAAAACTAGAATTGTGAAAAAAGAATGCATGAAATATTACTTATATTTTATTGCAGAACCTAAAAATGTCTAGTATTACCATTTGCAAAAAGTATTCTCTCCTTTAATTTAAAAAACATGACAAATTGCAAAGGAGAAGAAACTGCTTCATTCAACTAAGAGAGTTGCTAGAGCTTTTTCTTTGAAATACCAATCGTTTTCTATGCAAGTGCCCATATCAAATCCATATAAAAGAATTTCTACACCCTACAAACTAAGCATGTCCACACATTGGTGATTTCTAGAATTTTTTCCTTTTGTCATGTTGTTTAAGTATCTCTAGATCACACATTCCCTCAAGTTCATTGGTGTTGAAAGAATTTTTTATCAATTGATTTACACATAGGTAACAACATTGCCCTCGGAGTCATGGATAAGTTTTGTACCAATATACATTTCTAGAATACTTTTTGTAAATAGCATAAATTGAAAGTTGGTAAAATTGATGTTACTTTACTATCTAATTTCATTTGATGAAACAATTTTACATTGGGCTATGGCATTGTCTAAAAAAGGTAATTTTCTTTTTATACAAATTAGTTTATCAAATGGTTGAATTTCAACATATTTTGATATTAAGATCGGAAGGCTAGATTTGGAAGCATGAATATGACAATAGTTGTCTTTTTGAAAAATTGATGAAAATTTGGATTTTGAAACACACTTTATTGACAAACATGAATAGAATAAAATTTTTGTTTAAAAAATGAAAAACTTTTATCCGCAAAATAAAATTTTCATCCAAAATAAGATGAATTTTGATATGTTTAATGTTTAATGTTTGCAATTAATGTTTAATGTTTACAATTACTTCACATGGCATTCTTTTTTAAATACCTTATGTATTAAACAAACTATAAACTGAGATAAACTGAGATAAACAAAGTGTGAAGAACATCATGAAAGTACGAAAATGCTCATACATCATAAAAGTGGGAACAATATCATGAAAGTACCAAAATGAATCTATACATCATCATCATCATGCTGCAAAAGTGCATCCCTATACAAGAAACGTGTGAAGCCTAAACAATCAATCTGAATCTGAATCTGATAGCTCTACATATGATCCTCTAGTGGAACGCTGACGTGGCTCCTGTATGACTCGCTGCCCAACCGTCCGCTGTGTGCCCTCAAGCAATGCCGGCTCAGATGGGCCAGCCTCATCACCTGCATGAGATGGGCCAGCCTCATCCTGATGAAGAGGAGGGCATGCTGCACGCGCCACTGCTGCCATCTCTGCATCCCTCGCCTCCTCTATGTACGCGCGTCTCAGCTCCCATAGCCGTGCATCTGCGAATACTCGTGCCTCAAATCCAGCACGAGTAATCGTCTCTACATGTGAAATACGCTGGTCTCGGCCCCGCCCTAGCTGCTGCTCCACCCACTGCTGCAATGATGTCTGCAGCTCTGCCTCTCGCTCAATCCGGCGTGCCTCCTCCGCTCATGCCTCATCACCTGGCATGAAGTCACCGTACGAAAAGCATCATGGAACGCATGATGCAACCACCGATGTATCTGCACCCTCCTGCATCAGCAATGCTCTCTGTGCCTCCTCCTTGTAGTGCTCTGTCAGGACTACACGGGCAAATGGATCAACAGCCTGACGATGACCAGGATATAGATCATCCATGCCCAGTCCTCTTTATGTCGCCACATCAATGTCGGCAAAGCATACCGGGCACACTGAACGTGCCACCATGTGGCGGGTCATGCAATGGAGATGTGCGATGTGGCCGCACCCTAGTCCAAACCACCCTACGGTGTCAAAGTCCTCGTGGCAGAGGACACAAGTGGCAGTAGGAAGCCTCGCTATGACTGCTGCGTCTATCGGTGTCCTAGTCGGCACATCTACAGGAGGAGCAGGGTATAGGGCCACACTGGGGTCGATCCTATGGCACGGCGGATCACGACTAATATGCCTCAACTGCAAGATATAGTGCTCTGCGCGATGGTATGCTATGCGTGTCCGAATCCTTTGCTCCTCCAAATCTGTCTGCAAGAGTCGTACGCGAGACTCCATCTCCTGACGCAATAGATGTGCCTGCAATATGCAAACATGTCGCGTACATGGTGAGAATTAACCAAAAAACTTCAGTTCAAAACACGCTACAAAAAAATAAACTAACATAATCAAAATAACTAACCTCATCCCTAGACTCGGCCAACACAGCCTCCAACTCTGCAATCCGTCTGTCTCGAGCCTCCAACTCGTGCTGAGGCACCGTAGATGTGGGAGGTGGTGTAGAGGTGGTGTAGATGAGGTGGAATCGCAATAGATCTCGATAGGGCCGAGACCATGTGCTGCAAGGATGATGCCACTGAATGAACATCCCCCCTAATCTGTCCTCCCACCGCTCGCAATGCCGGTGCAGGGATGGTGTGCAACTCTGGTCCCTCGCATCGACACCGAACACCTACAATCTGATGCTCTTGGTGCCCCATCCTACCACGTCCCGCTCCTGATCCTGGACGGGTACTGAGGTAGTCCACCCGATGACCAAGGACAATAAAGCTGCATGGCAAACGACCTCGCTATCTGGCGGTTGTGAGGCAACCGACCACCATTCGCAGCAAGATATCTCGGATAAATGTGTGCTGCTATGATGGGGTGCCTACACCGTAAAATATGCAAGGGGAGCCCTGATCATGGTCACTGGCCCTCGGTGTGACCATCCCAAAACATGTCGTCCAAGGCCTCCCTGTGATGTGACTCCCGCTCAAACAACTGTCGAATCGCTCTCCAATCCAAGCCACCACCAGTGATCTCCGCCTCGGCCTGTGCCTGAAAGCTATCCACAACATCCTCAACTGTCTCCAATCGACTCAGAGCCTCAATAACTGAATCCAGGCTCGCAACCAAGTGAGGGGGTGCCCTAGCATCCTGCAGTGCCCTCATCTCAGCTCTCAGCATCTCTATCTGCATACAAATAGTGGTGCTAGAACCTGTGCGCTGGCTGGCGCATGCACAAAAAAAACACATGGAAATTAATATTCTATTTGGGTAATGAAAATAATATTCTATTCAATATGACTTATAATCTATTTACGTAATGAAAACTATTTGTACGTACTCCTTGATGAGGTAGATCCTATGCACCTACCGACCGGTAGATGGGCCAAATGTGTGGCTCAATATTAATCAATATTATTAATAATTCTTAATTTTGATTAGAATTTTTTCACTCTAGTCGTTGCATTTTAAAACTTAGATGTCTCCCTTATATGTTTCCCTTTTTTCACTTTTTATCCAATATGAAACTTTTCCACATGTGGTGTAAGGACCACATTGTCAACTAATGGCCCCTATACTAAGGACAGATAGTGGAGAGGTTTGGTTAATAAGACCTTCTTTGAATGCTTTACTGCCTTGGGTTTGCAATAGATATGGAGGAGATAGAAGGATACCTAATACATTACTTTGAACGATACACAAGCAAGGCGCATCTAGTATTTCTCGGACTACACATTAAAAATGAGAGCGGGTTCACACTACAGACCTTTTAAAGCGAGAACTTTGAGAAAATAATTAAGCCTTCTCAATATTATCTATTTTGGTTGGGCAATCCACCTCAACTACTGGCCATTCCTATAGATCATCACTTGGTTCAAGACATTTTGTATAAGACTCACTCGACTTCTAGTTGTAAAAATAGTTTTGGAATGAGATCATCCACATACGTAGCAACAACAAAGGGCACAAGATCCCTAGAAGAGGATTCAAAAACTTTGAAAATTAAATCCTTGGATGTCCGTATGCAATGGGAAGGGTTGCATACGATAACTAATGTTAATTTTGGTTGAGCTCAAGTAATAAGCGTCACCGTTGCCTATGGTTGGACTAGCAAGAAAGAGACCACCCTTGCTTACAATGAAACTAGCATATAATTCCTTGAGCATGTGGTTGACATTCCATGTGTGACATAGTTTCAACGAGGGAAAGGAGATATGTAGCATCCGCACTATTTTGGTTATGAGGTGGTTCATTTGATTATTGATACAAAGTCTTTTTGGGAAAACATCTTAGTCGTTTGTAAAAGACAAGATAAATGTTGTTAACATTAGTCATAGGTTTCCCTACGGTGCAAAAAGGGATGTATGTGTGCCACATGGCGAGCTGCCATGTAGCAAACAACATGGAATGGGATGCTTCAAATGTCGACTCTTGAAGGTTATGGAGTTCTCTCTCTCTTAAGTCTCTTATCTATGATCATTAAGGGATGATTAGGAGAGATTCAGTCATTAACAGGCTCTATTTGAACTTAGGTCTATAGTTGATCAAAACACTTGCATATATTAGCATGAATGTGGAATGAATATAGATCCACTAGAGTCCCATGTGCAATGAATGTTAGGTATTCTAGTTAAACTTTCAGTTTCTCTATGGCGTATTTCTTTCTTCTTATACATATAAGAGAAGTAGATGAATTATGGAACTAGACAACAAACATGATCAAAGTGCTAGATCTAAAGCATGCCATAGTGATAGCATAAGAATCTCAAACAGTTTATAGGCACAGACCATAATATTCGAGTTCTTGAAGACCCATCCAAATATTCTCAATCTTGTAATATTCTTTTTTCAGTTATGCTAGAGTCTATGCATAACTTAGAAGAATTAGACATTTGCAACTCCATGTCTTCTTAAGGTCTAAGCCACTATTTCATGTCTTCTTAAGGGATATTGAAGATTTAGACTAAGCCACTATCTAGGCATTTCCAAGCTATAGCCTTATCATGCATGCTTAGTCTAATCAATCTATTGACTAATAGGGGACATATGCCTTCAACATATTTCCTAGTAGAATCGATCCTTACTAATTGCCAAATAGTTAAAGGATGATTTATCATTAGTAATTTCCCAATATATAAGGGATGATTACCCAAGCTTGCTTAAACCTAGTTTCCTTCTAAAGAACTTGCTTGTCCCAAAGTGTCTAGTCAACTTCAAGCTTTGGTCACCAACCATGTCACTAGTCAATCTTTAATGTCCAACTCCAATAGTTGACTAGTAGGTTTATGTTTGTGTATTAATTCGATAAGTCGAGCGAGTCTTATACAAAATGTCTTATTAATTTGATAAGTCGAGCGAGTCTTGTGCCTCATTAAACGTTTTTTAAATTTAAAATTTTCACATTTTAAATTTTAAATGTCGTAATTCAAAAAAAAAAAAAAAAAAACAAATGCATTTCAAATTTATAAATACTTAAAAATTATTCCTATGAACGTTTTTTTATTTAATAAAAATAGCTCTATTTAACCAAAAAAAATCTCATTTCACATTTTAAATAAAAAATGTCGTAATTTACAAATTTCAAAAAAACATTAAAATGCATTATAAATTTTGAAATTTTTTATAATTTTCCTTATAAACTAAAATTTAATTAAATTCTACCAAAAAGAAAATGCTACATTAAAAAAACAGAAATATAGAACTCCTAATTCAAAAATTTAAAAAAAATTTACAAATGCATTTCAAATTTATAAATATTTTATAATTATTAATATGAACGTTTTTTTAAAATACAATTTCATATAAAAAAGCTCTATTTTGAAAATACAATTTCATTTTCACATTTTAAATAAAAAATGTCGTAATTCATAAATTTTAAAAAAACATTATATTGCATTTCAAATTTAGAAAATTTTTATTATTTCTCTTTTAACCTAAAATTTTTTATTATTTCTCTTTTAAATTCTACCAAAAAGAAAATGCTACATAAAAAAAACAGAAATATTTAACATTTTCACATTTTTAATAAAAAATGCCTCATTAAACGTTTTTTAAATTTAAAAATTTCACATTTTAAATTATAAATGTCGTAATTTAAAAATTAAAAAATAAAATTTATAAATGCATTTCAAATTTATAAATATTTTATAATTATTAATATGAACTTTTTTTATTTACTAAAAAAAGCTCTATTAAAAAAAAATAATTAATTTTCACATTTTAAATAAAAAATCTCGTAATTCATAAATTTAAGAAAAACATTAAAATGCATTTTATAATTTTTCTTATAAACTAAAATTTTAAATTACGTTTTTTAAAATTAAAATTTTCACATTTTAAATTATAAATGTCGTAATTTAAAAATTAAAAAAAAAATTTACAACTACATTTCAAATTTATAAATATTTTATAATTAATAATATCAACGTTTTTTTATTTACTAAAAAAAGCTCTATTTAAAAAGAATTTTAATTTTCACATTTTAAATAAAAAATCCCGTAATTCATAAATTTCAGAAAAACATTAAAATGCATTTTATAATTTTTCTTTTAAACTAAAATTAAATCAAATTCTACATAAAAGAAAATGCTACATAAAAGAAAATGCCAACCTGGACTCTCCCGCTCCTGCTCCGTCCATCTCCGTCGATGTCCGTTCGTCGCTTTCCGTCGCTCGCGCTCTTCCGTCGAAGTCCGGCAAATCCGAAATCGGTGAATGAGGCAGAGCTCGATCGAGGTATGCGGAATGAGGGGGGTCGCTCTCCTTTTATAATAAAAATTAGGGTTTACCTACCTCGATCGAGGTATTCTTTCCATGCGCATACATCCCGGCACATATACCTCGATCGAGGTATTGGCATGCCACGATACCTCGATCGAGGTATTCTTGACATAACCATACATCTCGTTGGCATGCCACAATACCTCGATCGAGGTATTCTTGACATGCCCATACATCTCTTTACATCTACCTCGATCGAGGTATTGCGATGCCACGATACCTCGATCGAGGTATTGTGACATGCCACGATACCTCGATCGAGGTATTGTGACATGCCCATACATCTCGGTACATCCACGTCGATGGAGGTTTTGACATGCCACGATACCTCGATCGTGGTGTGTTGGCAGAAGCGGGATGCCAAGTCATGTGTCTAGCATACCTCGATCGAGGTATGTCATCCGCCCTGTTGGCTGCCCTGTCGGATGGCACATACCTCGATCGAGGTATGCTGGACATGCCACCTGACCTCGATCGAGGTTGAGCTGGATTGCCACAATACCTCGAACGAGGTAGATGTGGCATGTATAGCTGGCTTGCCAGCAAGCCTCGATCGAGGTACAGGCTTGGTCCGGTGAAAAAGCTACGTACCTCGATCGAGGTATTGGCTAGGCTCGGTTGTGCTCGTGTGTGATTTTCATTGGAGCTTATACCTCGATCGAGGTATAGGAGACCGAAGCAAAACCTTTGTATTTTCACTCGAGCGGGTGTCACACTCACCCGAAAGTGGTCCGGAAGTGGACACCCTTAGCTTGCTACCACCCTTGTGCATATACTTTCGAGGTGAATGTTCGTAATGAGAAGATGCTGTAGAGGTTGTCAAGGGGAAAGGGGCACTTACCTCAAAAGTTAGGTGGAGCTCTTTCTATGAACCGTATACAAAAGCAAGCCTACACAAATTACTCAACAAAAGAACCCATAAGAAGAGGAAGGGGAGAGACGTAGAGGAAAGCAAGGAAAGGGGAGAGAAAAGGAAAGGGGAGACAGAGAGAAATAGAGGAAAGGGAAGATCTTGGAAGGGGAAGAGAGGAAGGGGAAAAGAGGGAGGAAAGGGGAGAGGGGGAAAAGGGAGATAAAGGGGAGGGCGAGGGAGTTGTTTTTTCTATCCCAAATCCATCTCTTCCCCATGTCCTCCTTCTCCCCTTCTTTTCCTCTTGCATGCAGAAAAAAAGGAAAAAACCCACATAAAATAAGATTTGAAAGGAGGAGAGAAAACAAGTCTGAATCATGGAAAAGTTGGACTCTGATGATCGTCATGGGGCCAAACTTGACAAGACTTTACATAATGATGGTGCAAATGTTATAGCAAGGTGTTATTCTATTTGGATTATCATGATACCTTCTTTTAGGGTGTGTGTGAGTGTGAATATAGCCTAAGTGTGCACAAGGGTTTAGGATTTAGGGTTGGGGGTCACTTTGGCACATTTGGCAAGTGGTGAATGCTTGATTTTGTTGCCAAAGGATTGCACACTTGAGGTGATGCATTGGTGATGCAGTAAATGCCATTTTGATGTTGCACGGATATTATATTTACCTGGTAATATTGGCACTAAGGAGCATTACACACTTATAAAAACAAGGGTTTGGGGTGTGCAAATAGGAAAGATAATGTTGGATGGCCATGATACTTTGAATGAACCTTAAAGTCACCTATTCCTAGTAAACATCTAAAAAACCAGTTGAACATCTCATACAATGCATTGCTGCGAGTGACACCACCACCATGCCTTGAGTTCTTGAAGTAGGATGCCTTGGCTCTGTAGTGCGACTTCTCCATGCCTTGTGTATTTCAAATGGACAAAGGGCCCCAATTTTGTACAAACCATGGTCTGTGTGCATAGATAATATGCTGCAAACATGATAAGAATCATTTCAACAACAAAAACTATATATAAAGCAAGTGCTAAATATTACGATCCCTTGTTTTTATAAGTGTGTAATGCTCCTTGGACTAAAAAATAAGGAGTTCGGCTTTGAAAATGGGGAAAATTATGTTGTATGGCCATGATGCTTTGTACAAGCCTCAAACTGGGTTAGTTTAAGGCTCATGCAAAGTATCATGGCCATCACATCCCATTTTCATAGTCAAGAATGAACACTTCCATGTTTTCTCCCATGCTTCCTCTATGATGGTACAAAAACATTCCTCGAAGGTATTCTCACCATGCAAATGGGACCCTATGGCCATGATACTTTGCATGGGCCTTAAAATCACCTACTTTAAGGGCCAGATAAAGAATCATGGCCATCGGGTCCCATTTTCATGGTGAGAATACCTTAGAAGCATGTTTTTGTACCATCATAGAGGAAGCATGGGCAAAAACATGGAAATGTTCATTCTTGACCATGCAAACGGGAGTTGATGGCCCTGATACTTTTCACGGGCCTCAAACTCACCTATTTTGAATCCCATGCAAAGTATCATGGTCATCGGTCCCGTTTGCATGGTGAGAATACCTTCGAGGCATGTTTTTGTACCATCATAGAGGAGGGATGGGCAAAAACATGGAAATTTTCATTCTTGACCATGCAAATGGGATCGGATGGACATGACACTTTGCACGGGCCTTAAACTCATCTAGTGTAAGGCCCATGCAAAGTATCATGGCCATAGGGTACCATTTGAATGGTGAGAATACCTTGGAGTCATGTTTTGTACCATCATAGAGGAAGCATGGGCAAAAACATGGAAATGTTCATTCTTGACCATGCAAATAGGACCCGATGACCATGATACTTTGCAGGAGCCTCAAAATCACCTATTTTCATGCCCCTGCAAAGTATCATGCCCATCTAGTCCCATTTGCATGGTGATTTAATACCTTCGAGGCATGTTTTTGTACCATCATAGAGGAAGCATAGGCAAAAACATGGAAATGCTCATTCTTGACCATGCAAATGGGACCCGATGGGCCATGATACTTTGCACAAGCCTCAAAGTAGTTGATTTTGAGGCCCATACAAAGTATCATGTCCATCGGGTATCATCTCCATGGGTATAATCATGCCATGAATTTTTTTAAACACCCATGCATGTTCCATGGTGAAAATCAAGGAGATATTGACGGCGATTCGTATCAAATGGTTTCCGATTTGCATAAAAATATGTGAGTACAAAGTTTATGTTCCCTCTGTCAATTTTATGAGGTAGATTAGAATTCCTTTGATCATCAAATCATGCCTGTGTGGTCTGATAGACTTGCATCTTTTCAATGTTAATATAGATTCTTTTATTGATGGAAATATTGACTCTGTGACATTCTCCAGACAGCTTATTGATGGAATAGAGCATTGGAAGGACTTTTTTCATTATGCATGCCTTTTATGAATTTCTTGTCATCATTCATGTACTATGTAATAAAATAGAGATCTAATACGCAAGTGTTATTTGTATGCATATCTTCAAGCTCATTGGAATTCGAAGAAGAGACTAGTAGAGCAAGTCTTTATCAATGGGTATTGTGTGATTGTGCATGATGCAAAGGACATATAAGGAGACTACACACGGTATCAATCACACACATAAATAGATTGGGTCTTGTCCAACCTTTACCTGAGGTTGAGTTCAATGATGACGTGCAAGTTTCTTTATTGGCACATTCACTAAATTATCTAAACTCTTTACATGTACTATAGTTCCATTCTTGTATGTGAGCTTTTCAACTAATTCTCTAAATTTGGTGTACATAGGGAGATGGACTATTGGAAGGAAGTTTAAGAGCACACGCATTGCATAATCATCCTCATGAGACAATGTTGACCCAAGGATATCGAAATTCTCTAAGGGAGAATCAAGAGATAGAAGAACAACAAAATACAAGAATTGAAGAGGAGGATGCATTGTAAGCTTAGTGCAACCCATACTAACTATGCATGCTTTGAAGGAACTCTTGCAAGCTCCATTATATGAATAGAATAACGTTCAATTGAATTCCATTTGGTTTGAGCACATTCAAAGTATGCAAAGAGGATCTTTAGATGAAGAGTGCATAGCCCCATCGTCCTTGCATGGAAACTACGATGAACTTGAAACTAACACACTGGTCCATGGCCTTTATACAGGACAACAAGTAATAGACTTTGAAGATTGTGCCATTGCAATTGAACCCTCAGAGAGGTTCTCTCGATTGAGCATTTTCAAAGATCAGTATTGTGAGGAACTAGCATTTTCAAGTATCTTCTATCGCCATGCACACACATACAACTTGCTAGAAGTACTTCATGCCAAGAAATAGTAGAATGGGAGCTCACTTGCAAAGAACGACATTTTGCAATATCAATTGAAAAAAATTTCTTCAAAACAATAAAGATAATGGTGTGACACATTTTGTCTTCAACATGGGTGCATATGTGCGCAAAGCACAATTGCATGGGCATATATTGAAAGCGAGGAATGCACATGAGAACACTAATGTAAAGCATCTTCTTTGTTCAAACATTGGGTAACGTGACTTCGCTTGTCTACGAACATCATCAGACTACAAATTAAAACTTAAAAAAAAACCTCTTTTCCATGGTTCGCTAGCTAGGCCCTCTCACTTTAATCTTCATAACTTTGTCTACTGCTAAGAAACTATGGGAACCTTTGATTCAATGTTTGAAAGAAGTTTAGCATAAATAAATCAATCATGGCAAAGAAAATGAAACTATGAAAACTAAAATTTTAATTTGTCAAGACCCAATAACAACAAATAACAACAACAAAATACTATGTGCATAGATTCCAAGCCCTCAAGTTCCTCTTGAGTGAAGCAACACTAGGGGGGTTTGTTAGATATCAATGCTCCACTCTCGTATAACTACGCGGGAACCAGCTAACTCTACTTGTAGCCCATATGAGGAGCTCATGAGGAGAAGGCATTTGAGTAGCTCGGTTATCCGGTAGGTCCTGGTTTGGACACCAGATGGGGGCCATGTGTGGCCTGATGGCTGGACAGCTTCAGATAGAGTTGGCACACTGCCAACTAGGCTACATGCAAGTGCGGGAAGGCATCCCTTGACTGACCACACTGAGGGTAGATGGAGCATTTTTTGGGGTAGCCCACTCTCGGGTTGCGAGGCCTGTTTGGAGCCTCAGATGATCTCGGATGGCTGTGGGCCAAAGACTTTCTGGGCTGAAGCATGTAACACTGCAATTTACATCCTCAATCATAGCTACACGAAGGCTATGAACGGGATGACTCCACTGCAAGCCTTTTCTGGTAAGAAACCTTCAGCTGCACATTTCAGAGTTTTTGGATGTGACTGTTTTGTGCATGTCCCTGATGCTACCAGGACCAAATGGGAACCGAAGAGCCAGAAGTGTATTTTCTTGGGCTACAGTAAAGAGGCGCGAAGGGTTGCAGTCTCTATAACCCTGCTACCAAGAAGGTAATTGTAAGACGCAATGTGGTCTTCTCAGAATAGCCGCATCAATTGGAGGAGGATGCTTCCTTCCCAGACAACGAGGACCACTAGTAAGCATACCTCACAATACCACTGATCTTGAATATAGTATTTCTAACATCTTCTTGTAAGCACCCTTTTATTGTAATTGGGAGGATGAACTATCAAAGCAACAAAGAAGTCATGTCAATAATATAACATAATCATAATTACGCTAACGCATCACGATTATTGGTACACTAATCCTACAGCTTAGAATACCTATAAGACCTTGTGTGAATCATGGGACTTGAGCCCACTAAGATTATTGTCCTTTGAAAATTCTCCTTTCAAGCAACACATGTACCCTGTGGGTGTTTAAAAAGAGGCAATGTTCACCTTGACCGCTACCTCCTCCCTCGTAGAGAGGATCCCTTTTGCTTTCGGGAGGATAACTTATCCCGAAGCATGCACTTGGGGCCACAAATGAGACATCCTATTCATAGCACACAAGTCTTCTCGCACTCCTCTCGAGTCTTTGGAACCAACCAAGTGTGCCCAAATAGTAGCCCCCACATTCTTGAAGATATGCATGGGATCCAAGAGATGATTGATTTGTAACTGACCCCAATAAAAAAGCTCATGAAATATCGACAGCCTCTTCATACCAGGAGGAGGTTCCTCTCCATTCACCCTCCAAGCCTGAATCCAGTCACTTGCCTTCAAATATGATGGTGATGGATCAAGCTGTCCTCCACGCATGAGATGGTCTAGCAGAAGGTATCGAGCATGACATTGAGAACGCATGATGTGCCATGACAGCACTAACATACCTCATCTAGTGGAGGTTGGTCTTAACCTTCCTTACCCCCAATAGCATGTACTTTCATGATATAGAATACTTCTAATATTGTGAGCTTGGAAACCGTCCTACGATTGCAAAGGTAATAAAAAAGTATCTCAGTGTTGGTATATAACGACACTTACAATTCTGATAAAAGTCGCTATATAGCGACTTTAGCGATGGTTGCTATATAGCAATGTTTGACTAAAGTCGCTATATAGTGACCCTTAACAAGGCGCACTTCCAATACCGACGATTAGCACCCCACGCATGCTAAACGTTGGTACTTAAACATCGCAATAGGATCTGTGTGTAGTAGTGAAGTGAGATTTTCACTATCAAGTAGATATTTAGCAAGCATAGATATTGATAACACAATGAAATTCTAGCAAAAATGGCATCTTGCAGAGAGCATTTCCCAGGCTGATGACTATACAAACGTGTGTTAGCACCCAGGAGCAGGGGTGCATCATACAGCAGTAGGCTATTCAAGACAATTTTTCAATAAATTGGGGGACTTACAAGTAACTACGGAGAGGCAGGATTTAAAAATACTTGTATAATATAATTATGGTATGTACATGTGGAAAGGGGTCTTTTAAATTCAAAATTACAACATGTATGCATATAGAAGAGGGGTAAACAAATATGCAAAGAATGTAACATTTTAAAATTATATAGGGGTATTTAAAATGTGTGCTTGGTTGGTCATTTGGGCAACGATGTAGGGGCCCTCTCGGGTAGCTTTTGCTAGGAGAGCTATGCTTTTCAAAGAATGGAGGGTAGTCGCATCCTTTCCTAAATGGCCACTCCTTGGCGTGCTCCCCTCAAGCAATTGAGTCTCTCAAGCTATGAATCAAGCAAGGACATTGTCTTTTAGGAGACAATTAAATTGTATCTTGCAACAATCTCTTAAATAGATCCCCACACAAGGCATCTCACCCATGCCAACTATTAGACCTCTCACTCACACCTCTCGACAAGAGAGTGCATCAAGACACAAGAACTCATGTCCCTAATATGTGGCTGAACATCTCCTCTACAAGCAAGAGCATGAGCCCCATTTAAATCCTTCCTTCACTATCCTCCATGCATTAGAGCCCCCCCAAATCATGGATCTCCTTCCAAATTACAAAACCTATCATTCCTTCTCTCTTAGCCCTTCCACCCACCATGGGCCAATCTCCACCCCTAGATTTTCCCCCTTGGGGGATGAGAAGTTTACACTCCACAAGCTCCACCTTAATTCTACCCAAAGAAATGTACACACGTCTCCCTTTCATTGACCACTATCATTGCATGCAAATATGTGAGGGTGGGACGGGGAGTTGGGTAAACAAAAATATACAAAGGAATCCAAATACATTATCTTATATAATATTTTATAACTTTTAAATATTTTTACCAAATCGTTATTATTCATATAATATGTATAAGTCAACCTCTTTATATGTAGAAATTTATATATGCTTAGTAACACTATATACATGTGGCATGTCTTTTTATTGCACACATATTACATATTTCCTTGGAAAGCTAAATAGATAAGAAATCAATGCTCTAGGAAAATTGCATTTTGATTGAAAAGCAAGTGTTTAGAATCACATTTGGATTGCAAATGAATTGCTTATTTCTTAGCAGCTCCAATGGGTGTTAGTTATATTATTTAGTCAAGCACGAACTCTAAAAGCACTAATATGACCACTCATACATGGTGTGGGGTGAAGCAATTTGAGGTTAGTCATCATGTTAAAACTTTGAGCTATCCATGAAGAAATTGTGAGTGCTCTTACACGTCATCCTAGATGAGACACTATTTTAAAAACAAAACTTATGGAATTCTGGGAATAAATGTACCCTACATGTTAGAACATAGAAAATTACCCCTACAGTAAATATACTCCTGTAAATTTGTAGAAAAAAATACCCCTCATTTTGAACTCTCATGGTATACTTACATTTCCATAGATGAACCCCCGAGCATAGAAGCCCACATTCCTAAAGAAAGAACTCACCAGTGCAACACCTCAAGGAGGAATACCTCAGCATGGTCAACTCTATCTAATAACTATAATAATAATAATAGTAGTCTCCTAACTCTAGTTCAATTTTAACACTATGCTGTAAAGTGAAAATATGACACCATATGAAAAGAGTTTGTTGAATTCAACATATAAGTGGTATAGATAAACCTTTTTTTTTTTAACAAAGAGTTTGTTGAATTCAATATATAAGTGGTGTATAGATACACCCTTTTTTTTAAAAACAAAGCATACAATATATTATCTTAGGTGTATAGATACACCATTTGTATGGAAAAAAGCATACAAAACATTATCTTATGCATCTGAATCTCGTTCAGAGGCATCAGATTCATGTAATGTGTTTGCGCTTGATGGGTCAAGTCTTGCCAAATGATGTTTAATATGGACATGACTTGGATCAAGGATTGTGATATATTTTTCAACATTGTATCCATGCTTCTTTTTAAAACTTTGTGTCCTCAATTTCCAGCAATGAATAATGCTAATTGACTTCCACCTCTGTTAATCCCTCATTATTTGGAACCCATTCACATTTCTTTTCCAAGCATCCCTCATAGAGTTGTTTTATTGTATGTCTTCTTGGGAGATTTTTCAATGGCTTTGGTTCATAACATAAAGCTGTGAATGTTATAGGAGTTCCCTTGTCATCCCTTTCTATCTTAGTAGTCCTTGCAACCCAAATTGGGCCACCTTGGTCATCCAACTCTGAACCTAGATCAGATGCCGAAACTGCAACAAATAGACCCTCTTCAATCTCATTAGATGGTATACACTCTGGTAAGGGTTTGTCTCCCTTCCTGCCACAATATTTTTGAGGTAAAAGGCATTCCTCTGCTTCCTCCATATCTACCAACATATTTATATCCAAAGGAAAACTTGGTGACCTAGCTTGTTCTGGCCAAAAGGATTCATAGTATTCAATGCTCATTAAGTTTTCTTGTCTTTCTAAAGATTGGATAAGTGCTTCAGTTGATTTAATTGTCTCCAAATTCTTAGTTGATTGTTGCTCAGGATATTTTTGCATCATACTTTGAAGATGTTTAATGAAGGCTTTCAAGCCTTTCATTTCATCTATGTCAAGTGATTCGTTTTTTCCAAGAGCAAATCTAGTTTCCTCCAATGGAATTATTCGTTGTAATAAAGTATATGACTCACTCCATAAATGATCTCCATCTACTGAGTAGTGCTTCCATTGCATCATTGGAATATTGTTATGCATATAAAACTGAAAGTAGTGTGGATTTGTGTGTCCTATTAGGGCATCATCTCCTGCTTGTAAATGTGGCTCTATGAATGCTCTCCAATCTACCATCCTCTCTAAGATAGCCACTTCTGATTCTTCCTTGCGAGACCCTTTAATTTTTTTCCCAATTCAAAATAGCATATCCTCCATTGTCAAAACATCCATTGATTCAACTCACCAAAGATAACACCGAAGATTTGATCTATGTGTTCATGTGTATGGCTGACAAGAAGAAAGCCAACTTCCACTTCTTCAAATATTTTCAAACCAACCAGCATAGAGCATAAAGCAAATATATATTTATTCTTGTTCTCTCTCCAACAATTATCAGCTTGTATTCGCAACATGTTAGGTAAACATCCATGAGCATCTCTGACCTTTCTTATTGCTTTTATGATTGATGTAACAACCTCATTACTATCATGGTCATGCAAACTATCAATTGATACATCACAAAAGATTCAGTATCCATGTACTAATACTCCACACAAGTGTGTTTTTAGTCCATGTTTTCCCTCCAGTGCCGATGGGATACATCTATATCATGGCAAAGTTGTTGTATTCTAGTCCATGCCATCAATGATGATGCACATGGACTTATCGACATGTGAAATAGCTTCCTCTCTCCAAGAAGCATACAACTTTTGTGCATCTTGCACATGACGTAAATGGATTGATTGCCATTTAATATATCTTCCTTGCATTGCTATTGGTCACATTTACTATGTTCAATGGCATTTTTTACTTCATCACATGTCTTACATTTTGACATCCTTTGCTTTGATGATGTCTTGACATGGCAAAAATATCTACGCCAAATTTTGTACAAGGTTGACCGTGAAATCATGCTCTCGTCTCTGTCTTGTAAATTTTTATTAACAATTTCTAGGACAACCTTCTTTGTCATTCCCAAAGGAAGATGTTGTTGACATTTGACACGTCCATCTAGCATTATTTGTTGAAGATGAGGCTATGGTAATGCATGGTCTTCAAGAACCTGCTTTAATGTTTCGGTTGCATTTATAGTGCTTCCATGGCATTTAAGCTTGTAGATATTTCCATGAATTGTATGAACCACTTTTTCTTTCACCTCTGTCTAGATGGTCCAATATGTGCCATGTGATAGTCCAGTTAACCATTGTTATCCTTGATTACAAATGGGTCTCCCATTAACCATGGGTTTCAATCTAGGTTTACACTGTCTTGTGCTCAAATCTTGATCAGTTCCTTGATGAAGAAAGCATTAAAACTCTTGAAGAAGATAGTTATGTCTATTAGGCGCTATCTGCCTTACTCCAAATACCAAGGCGTATGGCTGCACAATCATCTTTCCCAACTTTTTTAATGCAAAGTCTCTTGCAACAAACTCGCATAAGCATCCTTTCCATATTCTCCTCGGATAACATTACATGTCTCTTTGGTTCTGGAATTGGTTTTGGAATTGATGCCATGATTCTTCGCCTCTTCACACTCACATACTTTCTTTTTGTAAATAGTCTCTTAGATTTTCGAGTTGTAAGACCATCAAACCTTGAATCAATTTCCCTTGAATCTTCATCTCTATAATCAAACTCTATGTAGGCTTGAGAATTATTTGATGCCTTATAATATCTTGGAAATGGCAATCCGGTAGACATGTTCATTGATGTCAATTTGTTGCCAATGCCTCTTGAATTTTGTGGTTGAACTCTTTCTCCTTCGTAACTCAAGATTCTCCCATCTATATTATTTAGCATGCTAGCAACAATATTACAAACAACATGAAAAGTATTAGATTCTCTGCCTCCTTTGCCCGGTAACATCATGATCATTGTCACTAATATCATCAATTCCTGTTATTGCATCACTTATCCCATCGATCTTTGCATGTATTTTTCTTTGTGGTCCCATCTTATTATTCTTAATGCAAGACAAGTCTTCTATATCAGTAAGCATGTTTGAGTCACTTGCAACACAAGACAAGTCTTCTATACCAGTGAGCCTGTTTGAGTCACTTGCAACACATGACAAGTCTTCTATACCAGTGAGCCTGTTCGAGTCACTTGCAACACAGGAAAAGTCTTCTATACCAGTGAGTTTGTTCGAGTCACTTGCAACACAAGACAAGTCTTCTATACCAGTGAGTATATTTGAGTCACTTGCAACACAAGAAACCTTTTCTGCATCAAAATTTGTTACTGTATGTCCTCAATACTTGTATGTGAGCATGCCACTATGATACTCTTGATCACTACTATAGCTTCTTATCAATTTGGATCCCATTTGTGTTATATTCCTTTTCTTCTAATAATATTTTGTTGTGTCTTCCATGACATTGAAGGAAACTGTCTTAGGCAAACTTGATTTCAACAAAGCTAACCACCATTTACAAGTAATATGAACTTGTAGATGAGACATAGTATTATGGATGTCTAGATGTGAAGTACTATCCATTGCATTTTGAATGACACGTGCACTAGTCAACTTAATTATCTCCACTATATAGAGAAAACTCTGAGCATAGCCCTTAAAGTTGCCAATTGCTAAAACTTCTCCAGAGCAAGATAACATCTCTACTTTTCCCCCCTCAAAATAACTTTTCTTTTGATATCTTGAAAGTATGTCTTTGGAACAATTTTGTCTTGGTCCCAGAGTGTTCTGTGTGCTTGCATATCAAATATGTCACATTGTAAGATATCTCCCAATGTTTCAAAGTCTCCATGTGTATATTTTAAATGTACTTCAGGATAATGTTGGTGATTATCACTACACATCTTCTCTCACTAACAATGTTGGAAATGAATGACATTCATAGGATCAAGACTATGAATTTGTCCAAAAGCCACCACTTCATTCTTCTTATATAACACCACATCCATACCCTTTGTTAGGGTGAATACCTGTTTTATGTACAAAAATAGATTAGAAATAACTAAAATAAAGACACAATAAATAATCATTGAGCTTATTACCTAATAACTTTTATATCAAAACTAGTAGAGAAGGCATTAAACCTAAACCCTACATCCTAAACTTTAAACAATTAATACCAAAAAATCTTAACCACCGTAAATCCTAAACTTTAAACATTTAATCCCTAAACCCTAAACCCTAAATCCTAAACTCCTAAACACTAAATCCTAAACCCTAAACCCTTAACTCTAAATTCTAAACCCTAAATCCTAAGTCCTAAATCCTTAACCCTATATACTAAACCCTAAACCCTAGATCCTAACCCTAAAATACAACCAAAATTTAATGAATTTTTTTAATTTGTGCAATATGTTTGACAACCCCCCAACCTGTTGCACGTGCAATAGGTTAAGGGTGCACCCAACCTTTTGCAAAAATCAAGGAATTTTCTTGATTTGTGCAACAGGTTGGATGCCCAAGCAATAGGTTGGGGGTGCAACCTGTTGCAACAGGTTGGGAGATATATCCAACCTGTTCCACAAGTCAAGAAATTTCTTGATTTGTGCAATAGGTTAGATATACCCCCCAACCTGTTGCTTGAGCAACAGGTTGCGGGATATATCTAACATGCACAAATCAAGAAAATTACTTGATTTTTGCAATAGGTTGGATGCACTTATCCTGTTCCACTTGCGATAGGTTGGGGGATATGTCAAACCTATTACACAAACCGAAAAAAAATCATTAAATTTTGGTTGTATTTTAGGGTTAGGGTTTAGGGTTTAGTATCTAGGGTTAAGGATCTAGGGCTTAGGATTTAAGATTTAGTGTTTAGGATTTCGGGTTTATGATTATGGTTTTAGAGGTTAGGGTTTAGGACTAAGGGTTTAGGATTTAGGGTTTAGGGTTTAGGGTTAAGGATTTAGGATTTAGCATTTAGGGTTTAGGGTTTATGATTACTGTTTTAGAGTTTAGGATATAGGCTTTAGGTTTTAGGATTTAGGACTAAGGGTTTAGGATTTAGGATTTAAGGTTTAGGATTTAGGATTTAGGGTTTAGGATTTAGAGTTTAGTATATAAGGTCATGAGCTTAGAAAGTGATTGGCTTCAATGGATGCAGATGCCACACCAACAAAGGATCTAAGAGCTAAAATGCCAAAGGTTGTTGAGACAAAATATATGGACATCAAGAAAAAGGCCTTGCAGTCCACTGCCCTAGGTAGAGCAATTGGTGGTTTAGATTATGGTTCTCCATTCAGCTTCTCCTATGATATCTTGCTATCAGAGAATGATACAACTTTTTTTGAGATATAGAGCTCCACTCGTGATATGCCAGGGTGAATGTTGTGCATTTATGTCACCAACTTGTTAGCTGCAGATGCGGTTGGTACACCACCCATGAATAATAGCTGGATGACAGCTATCTTTATGTACTCTAGTTAGTGGCTCAGTTAGTATGCCACCTTAGTTAGCTGATTTTGGTTTGAGACCCACATATAGGTTTCACCTATTCTTTTGTACTTAGAGTTCTTTTGGCTTTCACAACTAAGAAGAGGAAAACTGCTTTCAACCTCCACCTTTGTGTATATTCCCCCATTGTGTATGTGAGAAAGCTGCAAGTGAGACTCCTTCCTTCTCTCCCACTCTCTTCACATGGTATCAGAGCTCGATTCGTGGTAAGGAGATCAAGAAAGCAAACCAAGTTCACAGTGTCCTAGTAAGAGGATCAGTGTTGCTTTCCTTTTTTTTTGAGTTTGGGAGCAAATCTCTGCAGGTAGCACAGCCAAAAGTGCAAGAATACACTATCTCAGATTGGGACATCCTTCGCGGTGTGGCGAGAGGGCAATATATGCTACGGGAAAGGCAAAGCCCTTGGTGAAATTATTTTTTTGATTCGAGGCCATTTCAAGGCCCGTTTTGGTGGCAGAAGTTTTCTGCAGGCACCTAGGAAAGTGCCCTGTTTTTACTGTGCGACCACTGTTCTACAAGTCAGTGAAAAGTTATCACAGAAATTACATCATATGCATGTGCATAGAGATATTGGGAGTGACAAAATCATTCTTATTGCCTGTTGCTACATAATTGTCACTAGGAAGTGACTGTGTGGTCAAATACCACTCTCGTCAGTTTTACAGATTTGCCCTCGTGAGGCAGAAGTTTTTTTTGCAGTGACAGAATATTTTACAGTGTTCTGTAATGGCGTTTTATGCTCTTTCACAAATTGTCACCGAAAAGCTTGACAAGAACAACTTCCAAGCATGGAAGTTTAGAATGACAAATTTCCTCAAGGGAAAAGGCTATTGGGAGTTCATTACTGGAGCTGAATAAGAACCAGTTATTCCTAATGTTCCCAATCAATAGGAGTGCAGGCATTTAAAGGCTGGCATGAGAGAGCCATAAAAGTTATGTACTGGATGTCTATCAGTATTTCAAATTCTATGATTGTGCATATTCAAGATGCAAGCACGCCAAAGGAGGCATGGGATACTTTGACAAAAATGTATAGCACAAATACGCAAGCCAGAAAATGCAATTCAAGCAGGAGTTGCATAACCTGCAAAGAGAAAATATGAGCATCAATGACTACCACATGAAGGTGAAGAAGATTGCAGATGCACTTGCTTTTATCGGGTCGCCAGTGGAAGATGATGATTTAGTTTCTGTGACCTTGAATGGTCTAGGAAAGGATTATGCACAAGTTCAGATATCCATTGCCATCTGTGAGAATTTTCCTGATTTTGAGGAGTTCGTTGATCTAATTTCTAAAGAGCAGAGAAATGGTGGTGCAACTTCTTCAAAAGGAACTTCAAAAGAAGCTATCTTCTACTCAAATGGTGGCAGAGGTAGAGGCAGACGTAGAGCAGGCCGATTTGGAGGCCATGGCAGAAATTAGAATATGTAGCAAATTCAAGAAAACCAGTCCTATGGAGGAGGACATGGTAACTTTAGAGGCAGGGGGAGCCAAAGAGGTCATGGTGGATGGCAGAGAGGCCAAAATGCAAACAACAATGTTGAATGCTACTACTGTGGTAAAATCGATCATATGGTTAAAGACTACTATAAAAAGTAGAATGACATCATGACTAGAAAATTGCAGCAAGGCAATTATGCATCCTGTACTAGACAGGGTGATGACAGAAATGAGCATCTATTTATGGTGCAGCACATGACCAATTTTGTGACAAGTGCAAAAGAAAGAAATGATGTGTGGTATGTTGACTCAGGTGTGTCAAACCACATGACAGGTCGTGCAGAAATGCAGGATGCAAGGAAAATGGAAAGACAAGGATTTGTGGAGACTGGTGATGATACTGCACATCCTATTGTACAGATTGCTAAAATTCCTTTATCTATGTAGGATGGAAAAAAGAAATACATGTCTGATGTATTTCATGTCCCGAATATCACTAAGAACCTTGTTTTTGTTGGTCAAATGGTTGAGGAAGGCTTGCAGGTCAGATTTAATCCTCATGGATGCTTTGTTGAGGATATAAAAATAAAGGTCGCTTGATAGCAAAAGGGAGGAAGAAGGACAAGATGTTTGCACATGGGACCGGTGTAGTTGTAGATATTGATATCTGGCATAAACACATTGGTCATGTTAATGTACAATGACTTAAATTAATGCAGGCCCAAAATATTGTTGCAGGATTGCCTAAGTTCAAGGTTGCATAAATGCATAAGGTATGTGAAGCCTGTCAATTTGGAAAACATTCAAGGAAACCATTTCCTAGACATGTTCAAGAGAGTAAGAGGCCATTGGAATTAATCCACTCTGATGTGTGGACTACCAAAGCTGCATCTATTGGAGGCTGTCATTATTTTGTCACTTTTATTGATGACTACAGCAAAAAAGTTTTGGTGTATTTTATGAAAAAGACAAGTGAAGTGTTTGGGCATTTCAAAGCTTTTAAAGCTATGGTTCAAAAAAAAAGAGGCCTGCAAATAAAATGCATAAGGTCAAATGGAGGGGGAGAGTACCTCTCAAATGAGTTTGCAAGGTTCCTACAGGAGCATGGCATAAAGTAGCAATATTCATGCAGTCATACCCCGCAGCAAAATGGACTTGCAGAAAGGAAAAACAGGCATATTGGAGAGGTATCCCGTGCCATGCTCAACGAAAAAGTCCTGCCATATTATTATTGGGCTAAAGCAGTTGCTATAGCAATCTACATAATGAACAAGACTCCCACTGTAGCAATACATGGCATGATGCCAGAGGAGAGGTATACTGGTAGGAAACCAAATATTTCTCATTTGAAAGTTTTTGGTTACATTGCCTGTGTTGAATTGAGATCCAAGTTGGATCCAAAAGCTAAGTGATGCTATAACCCTTCTACTCGTAAGTTTACAATGAGCAAAAATGTTGTTTTTGATGAGATGAGCAACTGGTATAAACCAGTAAATGTGATTGATGATGTAGATGCACAAAATGGTAATGTTGCATAGAATTCACAGCAGCAATCACAAAATATTATTGAACCTGTAGTGTCCTCTAGCAGTGGTTCACATACTTTGCCATGGACAAGCAGATTGAGATCAGGAGGATCTCCTCAAAGTAATGCAGATAGTGGTATAAAAGGATCATGAAAAGGAAAAGAGAAAGTAGATCAGCCCATGGTTGATGTGAATGCAGGTCACTCTTATGTGGATGGTGAATCCAATGGCTCAGAACAGAGCCTTGATGATGAGTTGGGTATTCCTTCTATTGTTACACCTGGAGTAAGGAAGACAATATTTTGAGAGCACTTGGTAGTGATCCTATTTTGTGTAGGTCTACCAGAGCTAGGTATCCTGTGGATAGGCTAAAATATGATGGATTTATAGCCATTCACTATGCCTATATGGTCAAAGTGATACATGAACCAGAACCCACTTCTTTTGAGCAAGCCATGGGAAAAGAAAAATGGGAGAAAGCCATGGATGAAGAAATGGATGCCTTGGAAGCAAATGCTACATGGGAATTGGTGCCTTTGCCTAAAGACATGAATTGGCTGCAAGTATTTTTATAAGGTGAAGCACAATGCAGATGGTTATGTGAATAGATACAAGGCAAGATTAGTTGTCAAGGGGTAGGCATAGACCTATGGCATTGATTATGAAAAAACATTTAGTATGGTTGCAAGGATAGCAACCGTAAGAGTAGTCATTGCTATGGCTGCATCAAAGGGATGGTCTTTACATCAGATGGATGTAAAGAATGCTTTCTTACATGGTGATTTGCAAGAAGAGGTCTATGTGGAGCAGCCACCAGGTTATGTTCATGCTATTCATCCTGAGTTTGTTTGCAGGTTGAAGAAAGCCTTGTATGGCTTGAAGCAAGCACCCAAAGCATGGTCTGACAAGATAAACAATATCTTATCACTATTGGCTTTCAGATTTCCAAGGCACATTTCTCACTTTATGTGAGAAAAACAGAGAAAGGCATTACAGTTGCATGGATACACTGATGCTGATTGGGCTGGTAGTGTTTCTGATAGACGATCTATAAGTGGATATATGTTCTCTTTTGGGAGTGCTACAGTCACTTCGAGTAGCAATAAATAGCCTATAGTTTCATTGTCAAGCACAGAGGCTGAGTATAGGGGTGTAGCAATGGCTGCATGTGAGGAAGCTTGGTTGCATAAGCTACTTTATGATATGGATAGATAAGCCAGTTGTCATTTATTATGACAAAATGAGCAGTATACACTTGGCAAATAACCCAGTCTATCATGCTAGCACAAAGCACATTGAGGTGCATTATCACTATGTGTGGGAGAAGGTTCTAGTAGGTTTAATTGCTCTAGTTTATGTCAGCATAGAGGATCAGGTAGTTGACATATTCACGAAGGCATTGGGTGCAGAGAAGGTGCACAAGTTCAAAAACCTACTTGGTGTGCAGGAATTAGGATTGAGCTCGAGGGGGAGTGTTGAGATATCGAGCTCCACTCATGATATGCTAGGGTGACCGTTGTGCATTTATGTCACCGACTTGTTAGCTGCAGATGCGGTTGGTACACCGCCCATGAATAATAGTTGGATGACAGCTATCTTTATGTACTCTAGTTAGTGGCTCAATTAGTATGCCACCTTAGTTAGCTGAGTTTGGTTTGAGACCCACATATAGGGTTTATCTATTCTTTTGTACTTAGAGTTCTTTTGGCTTTCACAACTAAGAAGAGGAAAATTGTTTTCAGCCTCCACCTTTGTGTATATTCCCCCATTATGTATGTGAGAAAGCTGCAAGTGAGACTCCTTCCTTCTCGCCCACTCTCTTTACAAATTTTGCACACATCAATGGCATTGATACAAAGAATTTCATAACAATGAGCGGTCATGCTTGGGAGAAGCCATGTGTATTTTTCATAGATGAATTGCAAGACCTTGCAGTGTCATAGATAGTTGAACTTGTGTGGTTTATCATAGAAGGTCCTATGGCAGATAAGAAAAGATCAACGTTGGTCCTGTTTGTGACAGAATCACAAAGGGATTCCTTGTATGCGAGTTTAACATATGCATTTGGGTATTTACTTTCAAAAGTATACCATGGTATAGTCCTACACAATCATATGACTGTCTTGGAAGGCACTGCCATTCAAGTCTTGCAGCCTTTCTTGATGTGCTTCTTATCCAAGGGTGGTGGCAATCTAATCAAAATTCCTTTAAGGACTCTCGAGATTCATTACTTTGAGGACAATAAGGTTAAGCTTGATGCAGCAATGGTGGATTACAGAAAGCCAATGGGTCCTGATGTGATACTAGAGATGACAAAGAATTTACTTAATGATGGGTGGGAAGTAGCATTGCATCAATGTATCAATGGATCTTAAAAAATTTTCTCTTATGCATATGTTTTTCATTCTCTTATGCTTATGCTCTTTTCCCCTCTTCTTTTTCCCCTTTTTCAATCTCTTTTTGCCTCTTCCTTCTCTTATGCTTATGCTCTTTTCCCCTCTTCTTTTTCCCCTCTTTCAATCTCTTTTCCCCTCTTCCTTCTCTTCTTTTCCACTCTCTTTTTTTCTCTCTTTTTCTCCTCTTTTCATAAGCATATGTATTTGCCTATGAGCATATGTTTATGCATGAGCATATGCTCATATGCTCATGCATAGGCATAAGCATATGCTTTCTCTCTTTTTCTCTTATGCATATGTTTTTCCTTCTCTTATGCTTATGCTCTTTTCCCCTCTTCCTTATCTTATTTTCCCCTCTTCTTTTTCCCCTCTTTTCAATCTCTTTTTCCCCTCTTTCAATCTCTTTTCACCTCTTCCTTCTCTTATTTTCCCCTCTTCCTTCTCTTCTTTTCCACTCTCTTTTTTCCTCTCTTTTTCTCCTCTTTTCATAAGCATATGTATTTGCCTATGCTTATGCTTATGCATGAGCATATGCTTCTTTTTCCCTCTTCCTTCTCTTCTTTTTCCCCTCTTAAGCATATGTCTCTTCTCTTATTTTCATATGCTTATGCACGAGCATATGCATTTGACTTCTCTTATGCTTACGCTTATGCATGAGCATATGCTTATCCTTCTGTTATGCTTCTCTCTTTTTCTCTTATGCATATGCTTTGCCTTGTCTTATGCTTCTCCTTTTCTTTTCCTTCTCTTATGCATATGCTTATTTCCTTCTCCTTAGTCGTATTTGGTTCATTTTTCACATGCTCCTTAGCGGTATTTGGTTGTTTTCCCCTCTTTCAATCTCTTCTCCCCTCTTCCTTCTCTTCTTTTCCCCTCTCTTTTTTCCTCTCCTTTTCTCTTCTTTTCATAAGCATATGCCTATGCCTATGCTTATTCTTATGCATGAGCATATGCATATGCTTATGCTCTGGAGAATGTCTCTTTTGGAGAAAATTTTTGCTTAAGCATACTTTTGGAGACATATATTTTTTATATACATAATTTTGGAGACATACATACTTTTGGTCTCTATTTTTTATATATGAAAATATTTTTGGATTCCACTTGTCTTTCATAAATATTTGACAGTTCAAAACTGGCTTTTCATAATTGTCTTAAGTAAATAATTGTCCTTTCATATATATCCTTTATGCGTTGATGTCATTTCATAATTTTCACATGTGATTAAAGGCATCATAATTTCTTGAGTTTGAATTTCATAATTATCTTAAGTAATTAATTGTTTATCCACTTCTTACCCGCTCTTGTTTTTTGTTTTTTGTCTTCATGTTTGTGTCTATGTTTGTCCAATCCCCCCAAATCAGACATGGGATCACGTCACACGTCTAACGAGTACAAAAACCCTCATAGGAGGAGACATCATGATCTCTACTCTCTAGATGACTTTGATTCCACTCAAGTGACACCTCAGCTACCCCTGTGACTACCCTTGGCCCGACTCCTCTTGGACCTAGCATTATGACTACCCCTCGGGGAACTCCTTTACTAGCAGCCCATGGCTTTGTCAGGAGTCTTGACGAGTTTGTTGCATAGATGACCGATGCGGAGGCAGCAAGATTCTTCTCTTGCCTAGAGGACCTCAGAAAATCCCTCTCCTACACCGATGGCTAGACCTACTATCCAGCCGTCCCCTCTACCCCTTTTGATTGAAGGGTCATCACCTAGGCATGCCCATTGTAAGGGAAGGAAGAGTAGGAAGGGTTACTTATGTTGTGCTGACTCGGAGATGTAGACGAGTCAGCACACTCACATCCCTACAGGTCTCCACTTGGTCCCAAGACCTAGTACCAATCAGGTCCCTTGCCCTCTCCTACTCCCACTGCTACTCCTTGCTCTGTAAGTGCTTGTAGTAACACCACTTGCTCTAGCTCTGACACTACCATGAGTCCTCCTTACCCAAGGGAGGACCTGTCCTATGAAATCATGGCTGCTAGAGAGATAATAGAAAATAAAAAGGGCTCATCAATGATGGCCACCATGAGGTAGTTGATGAATCACCACTTCAAGAGTGGCATAGCTACGGACAGTACCATGATGACCAAAAGAAGCAGACAGTCATTGATGAATTGAAAAGACAATACCCTAACCCCCCAAATTGGGAGTTCAATTCGGATTACATGCGAGAGTGCATGGGTGGGGTCTTGAAGCCTTGTAGGTCAACCTTGCGTACTTCCAGCACAAAGGGTAAGGCTAAACCCAGCTAGGCAGAAAAAACTGATTGGAAGTTTTTCAAGAAGTAGTACAGGGACCATGTCGAACTGTTTGAGGATCAGAGGAGGGTTGCAAGGAGATGACTGGACTCCATAGGTACTTTGCACTTTGGTGCAGGCAGACGGTTAGCATTCGAGGCAATTGTGGGATAAGTCTACTTCTTCTCATTTAATTTATTGTTCTATTTGTTTTATTACATATTGCATGCACTTTATCTAACTCTCGTAAATTGGGTCCACAGCAAGCTACAATGGGTCACCTTCACATAGACGCAAAGACGAGATGCAAGTTTTGCTGCATAGGAACAAAAATGTGGTTTTTTGAGAGTAGGAGGCACTAGGAGCGACGGTCGATTGGGCTGAGGTGGCTGCTCGCATGGTATAAGTCTAGTCCTACTTGTAATCTCACTTTTTAAATTGTTTTATTCTTTAAGTTCGAATCTAATTTCCAATTAATATGGTTTCACTCTTAGAATTAAAGCTCGAACGTCCCATCAGTGGAGGTGAGCGGTGATGATGAGGGATTAGGCTTATGTGGCTTTGACGAGGGCCAGGGATTAGGCATAGCTCACAAGCTAGGCCAGGTCAGGCATAGCTCACGAGGGCCAGGGATCACAATCAAGCCAACGTGAAGAGGATAAGGATGACGATTCAGATGAGCAATAGTAGTAGTAGTATTAGTAGTAGTTTACATATACTTTAGCATGTATATGCTTTCTGTATGTCGGCTTGTTTGAGTGATTTTGTATCACCCTTTTTGCAAGGGTAATTTTGTAACAAACAATGATGTATATCTTTGGCATGTATATGCTTTTGTCATGCTCAGCTCATTGAGTGATTTTGTATCACCCCTTTCATAAGGGAAATTTTGTAACAAACAACATTCTTTTGTAATTACTAAAAAAAAAACATTAGTGGGGAAAAACAGGGCTTGCTATGGCCCTATTTAGCCCCACTAATTTTTCTTAAAGCTTTTGTTAATCGTTGCTATATAGCGACGTTTGCCAGTGTCGCTATATAGCGACACTTATATAGAGACCGTTCTTTTTTTATGCTAATAGCGACATAAATACCGACATTTGCGCTCGTCAAAAAAAAAGAATTTGGTGTAAAAAAGGTCAATATTTCCATCGAAAAATGGCATGTGCCCTATAGTGTTCTAGCCATGTAAATGTTACCTAATGGGCATTATTCTTTTTGGACAAGTTAAAATCACTTATTTTAAGTCTTGTGCAAAGTATCATGCCCATTGAGTATTAGTTACATCAGTAGAATCACATTGATACATATTTTTCTATGCTCATGCATGGTGCATAATGAAAAACAAGGACTTCTTTCCAAGCCATGTAAATGGTACCCAATTGTCCTAACACTTTGGAAAGGCATTAAAATCATCTATTTTAAGGCTTATGCAGAGTATCATGCCCATTGGGTATTTCCATGACTAAAGCACACCAATGCATGTTTTTGTACACTCATGCATCATGCACATGAAAAATAAGAAAATATTATTTCCAAGCCATGCAAATGGTCCCAAATGGACATAATAGTTTGTAATGGCCTTATAGTCACCTAATTCAAGGCCCATGCAAAGTATCATGCCTACCATCAGGTATCATTTTCATGACTAGAAGCAAATCAATGCATGTTTTTCCACACTCATGCATGATGCATGGTGAAAAACAAGGAAATATTGTTTCCAAGCTATGAAAGTGGTAGCTGATGGGCATGACACTTTTCATGTGGTAAGTTTAAGCCCTGTGCAAAGTATCATGTCCTTGGGGTATCATTTGTATGGCTAGTTCAGCACACTAATGCATATTTTTCTATGCTCATGCATAATGAATGGTGAAAAACAAGGAAATATTCTTTCCAAGCCATGCAAATGATATCCGATGGGAATGATAGTTTGCACGGGCCTTACACTAGGTAAGATTAAGGACTGTGCAAAGTATCATGTCCATTGGGTGCCATTTGCATGTTTTTCAATGCTCATGAATGATGCATGGTGAAAATCAAGGAAATATAATTTCCAAACCACTCAAATGATACACGATGGGTATAATAATTTACAGATGCCTTTTCCATCTTTTCCATCTATCCTTTTGTTGTTTTTCATCTTCCCTTGGGGATGCATGGCATAGTGCTTTTGGGGGGGTAATGGTGGGGGTGGGGAGGATTCAAATGAATGTTGCAACCTCCCCCTTCCTTGAACTTGGCCTCCTTTCACCATTGTCCATTTTGGCCTTCTCTTGGCCTCTCCCATTCACCCCGTTTTGCCCTTTGGGCAACACCCTCAGCATCAAGAGAGCTTGGCCTCTGTCTTGCATCCTTAAACTTAGCCTCCTCTCCATAGATTTGCAAAAGACTAAGACTCTTATTTCTAACCATTGGGGCATGCACACTACCTATGGATAGTCAAGAACTGGCATTTTGTCCCTATTTTGGTAATAGTTCTAATGTACTCCATAATATAGTTTCATTGCATGTGCTTCCAATTTAGTGCTTCAAATTTATAAATGGATCGATGTCTTAGGTTACTTCAAACACTTTCCAAAAGAAAATTCAATTCTCGACTCAAGAAAGGTTAAATAATAATAATTTCATCTCATTAAGAATGGATTACAAGTCAATTCATGCATGTCCAAATGATTGCATCCTTTATACGAAGGAACATACAAGCACTCTACAATTTGTCCACAATGTGGTGCATCTCAATTCCAACAAGGCACACAAGGACAAAATATTATAGGAAAGGTATTGCAACACATGCCTAGAATGTTAATGTTCATCTTGTACCTGTTTCATTGTGGATCATTAGTGGGACTTATGGATTGGAATTCTCAAAACAACTGCTCCACAGATGGAAAATTAAGGATACTTGTAGATGGAAAGGCTTGGATACATGTAGAAAATAATTGACAAGTGTTTTGGCTTGAGCCTTTGCATTTGCATCTTGGATTGGCTATGGATGGTGTTGAACCATTTCTCATCCATTTGGAAATCAGACGACATCATAGTTCACATGGCTAGTAGTAGTCACAATGTACAATATTCCTCATTAGTTGACCATAGACAAGGGGCATGTAATTTTCACACTCTTGTGTAGGCAAGCACAAAGTGAAGAACATGGATGTGTAGTTAGCCCCTTGGATAGATGAGTTGCAAATTTTATAGAATGGCATGTATGCTTATGACATTTTAAAGAGTTTGAACCATAACAACACAATGCATCCATAGACGAGCACATTGATGTGTTTTCTTAATTTTAAAAAAAACTTACAGGCATGTATATTTGCACGTGTATTAACGAGTCTATAGACCCGCATCTATATAACAGACATACGCGCCTATAGATGCCCCTATAGATGTGCTACTAGATGATCTGTAGAAATTTTTTTTTTTTTAAATACGCACTTATAGATGCTCTGCAAATGTTATTTTATTTTTAAGGTAGAATTTTGTGTGGTTGAATAGAATGATGTGTATGCTGTGTGATTGTAGGAATCCCATTTCCACAGTGTGCAATTCAATTCTTACAGCCAACCACATTTTAATTAGCACAATTACACACACATCTATAGCCGATAATTACAATTCCAAATAAAACATTACAACTCCAAAATGTTTAGTTCACAAGTCATTCATTGATAGAACATTGCATGAGGAAATTGAATGCCAAAAAAATATTAAAAAGAGTGTATATTAATTCATAGCTTAAAAAGTGTTTGTATGTACATATAGCATGAAGCCAAGCCAGCTGTGGCTTCAAGTACAAAAAATAAGAGGAGTGTATATACAAGAGAGACACGAAGCCAAGCCAATGGCTTCAAGTACAAAAAAGAGTAGCTAGCACTAATTCTAGCACTACTTTCAGAACTAATCTAAGTCTTTCACGTCCTCGCTCCCTTCTTCATCACCTTCTTCATTGCCTTCTTCCACCTCAGTATCCTCGCCTTCTTCCTCCTGAATATCCCTAGGGGCCTATAAAAGAGAGACGACATGTATCAATGTATGAAAAATTAAATTTATTTACAATATTGAAATTATTTGAGTACTTTCAAAAACCTAAGGGGCACTCCAGTAGCTCGGATATACTACTCCTTAGTAATCAACCCCTCATCATAGAAGTACCTCCATGTATGTCCTCTGCAATGTCCACAATGGTAGGCTATCTTGACAGGAGTAGGGTACCTGTGCACAATATAAAGCTGTAAGATGACACAATTTGTAGAGTGGTTAGTAAAAGAAACAACCTCTTAATAAACCACATAAACACAATATAATTTGAGATCGATAATTACAAATTGTGCCTCCCATGATTCAACACCCCCTGCTCCAAAATGCATGTTTCCATATTGCTCCATTTGGATCCTTCATGCCTCCACGTGCTGCAGACTGGGGTACGCCTTCACTGCCTTCATTGCTTTCTTCCACTCACACTTATGAGCAGTGTGGGGCTGGCCCCTTGGTGGTTGACCTCCCTCTCTCCTAGAAATCTTGGCTAGTGCTTGCCTCCTAAGCAAAGATCTTTTATTGGCAAGTATGACAACAATATTTGACTTTGCCCATTTCTCTATGAACTCAACATTGGGGGGATTGGGATACCTTGAGCATACAGCATTGATGGTGTCATCAACTAGCCAGCTTGGATGCTCTTTATATGGAATAAAACAATCTCTATAGTTGTTAGCAACTACAGAGTGCATGAAGGCCATGATGTCCTTCCCCCGTGCATCCATCAAGATGCCTCCTCTCTGAGTGATGTCATAGAAGATTGTACCATCACCCTCTAGCACATCTGCATCATCTGAATCCTCCCCACCCCCACCATTATCCCCCCCAAAGCACTATGTCATGCATCCCCTAGAGCTCTCCTTGCTACTACACCTGCTACCCTATCGTGATTTTTTAGCTATCCATGAAGAAATTGTGAGTGCTCTTACATTTCATCCTAGATGAGACACTATTTTAAAAACAAAACTTATGGAATTCTAGGAATAAATGCACCCTACATGTTAATCGAAAAACAATTTCAATTACCCTTATAGTAAATATATTCTTGTAAATGTGAAGAAAAATATACCCCTCATTTTGAACTCTCATGGTATACTTACATTTCCATAGGTGACCCCCCAAGCATAGAAGCCCACCTTCCTAAACAAAGAACTCACTAGTGCAACACCTCAAGAAGGAATACCTCAACACGGTCATCTACACAGGATGGCACAACCATAGGAATCAAACACATACCCAAAGCTAACAACAAGTGGTTATGCATAATAAGTTGGTCTTGGTATACTAAGGCTCTATGGGATCTTGTTTGGATCTTCTTTGGGTTAATATTTGGATCTTGGTGTTTTCTTTTTGTGTTTCATCATGCTGAAGATTCCAGTGTTTCGAGGGATCCAAGGAAAAGACCTGGAGTCTTATCTTTGGGATTTTATTGGAGGATGTCGGCTTTCTGGATGGTCCATGAAGGATCAGGTGGAGATTTTGCTTGATTTTTTTGAAGGTGTAGCCTTGACTTGGCATGAGGCCTTGCCGGACTCTACTAAGGAGGACTGGGACCAAGTGGTGGCTACAATGAAGTAGAGGTTTGGGGCAGTGTGTTGAGATATCAAGCTCCACTCATGATATGCCAGGGTGACCATTGTTCATTTATGTCACCGACTTGTTAGCTGTAGATGCGGTTGGTACACCGCCCATGAATAATAGCTGGAGTGAAAACTTAAGAGTAAGTTAAAACACTCTATAGAATAATATACAATATATAAATTCACACATACGCACACATAAATGTATATGTGTGTTTACGGGATGAAAAACTTCATGTTAGTCAATATTTATCATGGCAAAAATATAAAATTGAAAAAACTAACGAAAAAGGTATCAATTAAAAGATTTTTACCAACAATCCAATACAATGTATAATCGAGCAATACAAAATAGAATCAATCTATAAGTTTTGCTTTATTCTGTCTTACTATACTTCTACGTAAAACTGAATATAGCTATATTAAATATAAATAAATAAATTTATATATATATATATATATATATATATCTCAAAAATTCAAAATAAAGAAAGACAAAAAGAGAGAAAACTGATTAAAGAATTAAATAAAAGTAGTAGAGGGAAATATCACACTCAAGAATACAAATAGAAGCAAGAAAGATCAACTCATGAAAGAAAGGAGACTGCTGGAATTAACACTAAAAGGCATAAACTTACCATGCAAACACATCGAGTCTCAATCCATCACTTGGTTCAAAGGAGAGGATACTAGACTCCAAAACAAAGGGACCACTTGAGAGGAAAGTCAAGCAAACCACCTGAAACATAACAAAGCACACCGACCAATAAGAAGAACCACGTAGAAGAAGACAATGCTGAGCTCAGGGGTGATGAAAAAAGGATCATACCATCGTGCAAGCCATGCAAAATTGGGACCTCATAGAGTAAGTTCACCAATACCATGAACATAGAGTAGTACCCAAAGCTTCATAAGGTCAATGCTTTTTGCAGGCAAACCCACATATACAAAAATTAAGTGAGGTGAGGAGACTGAGACAATATGTAAAATAGTTTTGCCAATATCAATGATGGGCTATGGTTCAATCTCATCCTCAATGAGGTCAACCCTTGCCAAACTATCTACTTCAAAATCCAAACCAGTGTTGAGATCTACAAACATATTCAGCCCACTACTACTTGTGCTACTCATATGCTCATCGAAATCAGCATCACCAATGGTAGGCTCGTCCTCAAGGGTAATAACCTCTATATTTGTATCTCCTATCTCATGATCATCCTCCTCTCTCGTATCACGGTCATCATCACCTCCATGGCCATGATCATCCTCCATATGCTCCATATTAGTAAATGTACTCTACATCACTTTGGAACGTGGCGTAATAGGTATGACATGCCACCACCTATTATTATCCACCATTGGTTGATAGACAACCTTATTCAAACACAAATATAGTCATGTTATTTTCCTTGCATCGAAGGTATCAAATATTTAAAAGTGAGTATTTTTATATGTGTGTACAATACCTGTTCACATTGTTGCAGTAGTACTAGTGTGTCCTTCTTACTTTGCCAAAACTTTGTGGAGTCAATAGTTACAAAGCCACTTGCATGGCATTTGATTGTTCCATTAGGGCCTCTTTCCACCACATCCTTAAACCACTTGACATCCAAAACATACACAAAGAAGCGTCAAAAGTCAAGCTTAATAATATCTTGGATTATGCCACAATAATCATCCATGGCTCCATTAGCTCCCTCAAAGCTAGCTGACACCACAATCTTGTGTGTTTCTCTTATCATCAATCCGTCGCGTGTTTGAAAATGCTTGCCCTCACATCATCAATCATTGAACATAGTACACTACACCAAGACAAAATCAATTAAATAAGCAATCTAAATTATTGAAAGCTCCTAACTTATGCATAACATTCTATATACTGGCCTTTCTCATGCATCCCCTAGCATACTCCCATTCTTCCATTGTGATATGCATCCCCTCATCTCTCTTTGCTCTCTCCATTTTGTCAGATAGCCAATCCACATGAATATCATTTGGAAGTTCTCTTAGATGCTGAGGGTATGGCACACGAGATCCATGGTGTGTAGAAAGAGGGCCCTTTCTCCTTGTCTTCTTGCCTTTGCATCCTTGTATCTTGTCACCTATTTTTTTCATCACATCACTATTAAGCATGCAATAAAGGTTGATATTATTAAGCAACTCTATGTCTATTACTTTTCTCCATCCTTTCCCTTGAGGCACAGTAGAGGTCATCCTTAGGTCTTCATCATCTCTCCATAGTCATGGGAGAGAGCTATCCACATCAACAAGAAACTCAAAAATATATACAAGTGACTCTTGTACCAACCAACCCTCGGCCATGCTACCTTCAGGACTTGCATTTTGTCTCACAAAACCCTTTAAGGTCTTCATGAAGCGCTCAAGGAAGAATAACCATCGTGCATGTACAGTACTACATATAGCAATCTCATCCACCAAATGCACTGTGAGATGTAGTTGGTTTGTGACTCTGTTCTGAGCCACTAGATTCACCATCCACATAAGAGTGACCTGCATTCACATCAAACATGGGCTGATCTACCTTCTCTTTTCCTTTTCGTGATACCTGCATACCACTATCTGCATTTCTTTGAGGAAATTCTCTTGATCTCAATCTTCCTGTCCCTCATGAAGTATGTGAACCACTGCTAGAGGACACTGTAGGTCCACTAATATTTTGTGACTGCTTCTGTGAATTCTATGTAGCATTACCATTTTGTGCATCTATATCATCAATCACATTTATTGGTTTATACCAGTTGCTCATCTCATCAAAAACAACATCTCTGCTCACTGTAAACTTACGAGTAGAAGGGATATAGCATCTATACCCTTTCTGCTGTAGAGAATAACCAATAAAGATACACTTCTCATCTTTTGGATCCAACTTGGACCTCAACTCATCTGGCACATGAACATAGGCAATGAAACCAAAAATTTTCAAATGAGAAATATCTGGTTTCCTACCAGTATACATCTCCTCTGGCATCATGCCATGTATTGCTGCAGTGGGAGTCCTGTTCCTTATGTAAACTACTGTAGCAACTGCTTCAGCCCAATAATAATCTGGTAGGTCTTTTTCATTTACCATGGCCCGAGATACCTCTCCAATATGCTTGTTTTTCCTTTCTACAATTCCATTTTGCTGTGGGGTATGACTACATGAATATTGCTGCTTTATGCCATGCTCTTGCAAGAACCTTGGAAACTCATTTGAGAGGTACTCTCCCCCTCCATCTGACCTTATGCATTTTATTTATAGGCCTGTTTCTTTTTCAACCATAGCTTTAAAAGCTTTGAAATGCCCAAACACTTCACTTTTCTATTTCATAAAATGCACCCAAACTTTTCTGCTGTAGTCATCAATAAAAGTGACAAAATAATGATAGCCTCCAATATATGCAGCTTTAGTAGTCCACACATCAGAGTGGATTAATTCCAATGGCTTCTTACTTTCTTGAACATGTCGAGGAAATGGTTTCCTTGGTTGTTTTCCAAATTGACAGGCTTCACATACCTTATGCATTTCTGCAACCTTGAATTTAGGCAATCCTGCAACAATATTTTGGGCCTGCATTGATTTAAGTCATTGTACATTAACATGACCAATGCATTTATGCCAGATATCAATATCTGCAACTACACCGGTCCCATGTGCAAACATTGCTACACTCAATTCAGGCATGTCTGCATCCAATGTAAACATCCTGCCCTTCTTCTTTCCTTTTGCTATCAAGCGACCGTTATTTTTCATATCCTCAACAAAGCATCCATGAGGATTAAATCTAACCTACAAGCCCTGCTCAACCATTTGACCAACAGAAACCAGGTTCTTGGTGATATTCGGGACATGAAATACATTAGACAGGTATTTCTTTTTCCCATCCTGCATAGACAAAGGAATTTTACCAATCTACACAATAGGATGTACAGTATCATCACCAATCTCCACAAATCCTGGTCTTTCCATTTTCCTTACATCCTGCATCCATTCTGGATGACCTGTCATGTGGTTTGACACACCTGAGTCAACATATCACACATCATTACTTTTATCTGCACTTGTCATAGAATTGGTCATGTGCTGCACCATAAATAGATGCTCATTTCTGTCATCACCGTGTCTACTAGACGATGCATAATTCCCTTGCTGCAATTTTCCATTCATGATGTCGTTCTGCTTTTTGTAGTAGTCTTTAGCCATATGACCCATTTTACCACAATAGTAGCATTCAACATTGCTGTTTGCATTTTGACCTCTCTGCCATCCACCACGGCCTCTTTGGCTCGATATCTCAACACTCCCCCTCGAGCTCAATCCCAATTCATGCACACCAAGTAGGTCTCTGAGCTTGCATAGCTTCTCTGCACCCAATGCCTTCGTGAATATGTCAGCTACTTGATCCTCTGTGCTGACATAAACTAGATCAATAAGACTTAGTAAAACCTTCTCCCACACATAGTGATAATGCACCTCAATGTGCTTTATTCTAGCATGATAGACTAGGTTATTTGCCAAGTGTATACTGCTCATGTTGTCATAATAAATGACAACTGGCCCATCTATAGACTGATGCATATCATAAAGTAGCTTATGCAACCAAGCTACCTCACATGCAGCCATTGCTGCACCCCTGTACTCAGCCTCTATGCTCGACAAGGCAATTGTAGGCTGTTTCTTGCTGCTCCAAGTGACTGCAGCACTCCTAAAAGAGAACAGATATCCACTGGTAGATCGTCTATCAAAAATACTACCAGCCCAATCAACATCAGTGTATCCATGCAACTGTATCTGAACTCTAGACTCATAAAATAGTCCATACTGCAATGTGGACTTCACATACTTGAGTATGCATCCGGCCACATCCAAATGCAGTTTCCTTGGAGCCTGCATAAACTAACTTACCAATTGAAATAGCATAGCTCAAATTTGGCCTGGTAATAATCATATAAATCAAACTTCCTACTATGCGTTTGTACATAGTAGGGTCTTCCAGAAGCTCACCTGCATCTGCACTCAGCTTCACATTCTGCTCCAAAGGAATTGAAATAGGCTTACAGCCTGTCATCCCGTATTTGGACAGCATATCCAATCCATACTGCCTCTGCAAGAGCCGTATCCCACTTGGTGATCTAATCACATCAATGCCCAAGAAATAACGTAGCTCTCCCAAATCCTTCATCTCAAACTTCTGGTTCAATGGCATTTTCACATGGATATCTTTATCACTATCACCTGTGATGATCAAATCATCAACATAATGACAAGCAACATAATACCTTTCTCTATATTTCTCACATAAAGTGAGAAATCTGCCTTGGAAATCTAAAATCCAATAGTGACAAGATACTATCCTATCTTGTCAGACCATGCTTTAGGTGCTTGCTTCAAGCCATACAAGGCTTTCTTCAACCTACAAACAAACTCAGGATGAGAACAACATGAACATAACCTGGTGGCTGCTCCATAAAGACCTCTTCTTGCAAATCACCATGCAAGAAGGCATTCTTTACATCCATCTGATGTAAATCCCATCCCTTTGATGCAGCCATAGCAATGACTGCTCTTACAGTTGCCATCCTTGCAACCGAACTGAATGTTTCTTCATAATCAATGCCATATGTTTGTGCATACCCCTTGAGAACTAATCTTGCCTTGTATCTGTTCACAGAACCATCTGCATTGTGCTTCACCTTATAAACCCACTTATTGCCAATTACATTTTTGTCTTTAGGCAAAGGCACCAATTCCCATGTAGCATTTGCTTCCAAGGCATCCATTTCTTCATCCATGGCTTTCTCCCATTTTTCTATTCCCATGGCTTGCTCAAAGGAAGTGGGTTCTAGTTCCTGTATCACTTTGACCATATAGGCATAGTGAATGGCTATAAATCCATCATATTTCAGCCTATCCATAGGATACCTAGCTCTGGTAGACCTACGCAAAATAGGCTCACTTCCAGGTGCTCTCAAAACATCCCTGGTCTTCTTACTCTAGGTGTAACAATAGAAGGAATACCCAACTCATCATCAATGCTCTGTTCTGAGCCACTGGATTCATGATCCACATAAGAGTGACCTGCATTCACATCAAACATGGGCTGATCTACCTTCTCTTTTTCTTTTTGTGATACCTGCCTATCTCCATTGCTTTGAGGAGATTCTCCTGATCTCAATCTGCCTTTCCATGGCAAAGCCTTGTGAACCACTACTAGAGGACACTGCAGATCCACTAATATTTTGTGATTGCTGTTGTGAATTCTGTGCAGCATTACCATTTTGTGCATCTACATCATCAATCACATCTACTGGTTTATACTAGCTACTCATCTCATCAAAAACAACATCTCTGCTCACTATAACCTTATGAGTAGAAGGGTTATAGCATCTATACCCTTTTTGCTGCAAAGAATAACCAATAAAGATGCACTTCTCAGCTTTTGAATCCAACTTGGACCTCAACTTATCTGGCACATGAACATAGGCAATGCAACCAAAAATTTTCAAATGAGAAATATCTGGTTTCCTACTAGTATACATCTCCTCTGGCATCATGCCATGTATTGCTGCAGTGGGAGTCCTGTTCATTATGTAAACTGCTATAGCAACTGCTTCAGCCCAATAAAAATCTGGTAGGTCTTTTTCATTTAGCATGTCCCGAGATACCTCTCCAATATGCCTGTTTTTCCTTTCTACAAGTCCATTTTGCTATGGGGTATGACTGCATGAATATTGCTGCTTTATGTCATGCTCCTGCAGGAACCTTGCGAGCTCATTTGAGAGGTACTCTCCCCCTCCATTTGACCTTAGACATTTTATTTGCAGGCCTGTTTCCTTTTCAACCATAGCTTTAAAAGCTTTGAAATGCCCAAACACTTCACTTTTCTTTTTCATAAAATACACCCAAACTTTTCTGCTGTAGTCATCAATAAAAGTGACAAAATAATGATAGCCTCCAATAGATGCAACTTTAGTAGTCCACACATCAGAGTGGATTAATTCCAATGGCTTCTTACTCTCTTGATCATGTCTAGGAAATGGTTTCCTTGGTTGTTTTCCAAATTGACAGGCTTCACATACCTTATGCATTTTTGCAACCTTTAATTTAGGCAATCCTGCAACAATATTTTGGGCCTGCATTGATTTAAGTCGCTGTACATTGACATGACCAATGCGTTTATGCCAGATATCAATATCTACAACTACACCGGTCCCATGTGCAAACATTGCTGCACTCAATTCAGGCATGTCCACAACCAATGTAAACATCCTGCCCTTCTTCTTTCCTTTTGCTATCAAGCGATCGTTAATTTTCATATCCTCAACAAAGCATCCATGAGGATAAATCTGACCTGCAAGCCTTGCTCAACCATTTGACCCAAGATATACATGTTAACATATTCTACCATGACATCAAAGGGCCAGCCATGTATTTCACTTAACACTCTTTTCTCTCTAGTACTAAGCGTACTTTCCTCTCTGGTACCGAGCCTAAGATATCATTAAACCCCTTGAATGTTTTCATGTGCACGCCCTTCTCCTCATGCTCACAAAAAACTATAGTGTGCTATGCATTTACAATTATCAAGCATACATCACATGGATGCAATTAGTGCACACAACATATGGATGCAATTAGTGCACACAGCACAACAATACATAAAAAGCATATGGATGCAATGGATCAATGTAAAAAAAAAGTCGAGTGTGGGAATCCAAGGAACCTAGATCTAGGTTGTGGTACGAATTATTGCTAATCTTGTACATGATACAAAATAAGCATCACTCTATGGACTAGGCCCACTAGTTAGGGCTTGGGCAATAGATGAGAAGTTCCCTCTTCTCAATCCAATATAGGTGAAAATGGACCCCACCAAGAATAAATATACTTATGGTAGGTCTATTGCCCCTAATAGTAGGTGCATTACCATCAACCATATCATTAGCCAATAATAGATCCTTACTAATTACATTACAAATTAGAGTATTGTAGGTCATAATAACAATACCATTAGGGATTTTCCCATGAAAACTGTAGGCAATTATTAACAAACTATTGGCAGTAGTCCAGAGATTATGACTAGTGACATGACACATATCTAAATGGAGATATTTGTATTACCACCAAGAGTATTCTAGTTACTGTGGTTTGTATTGGCAATATTTATCCAATTTTCATATTAGTGCCACATGAAGAGAGGGATACTTAAGGATGCAAAGGTATCTCAATATTTTAGGGTTTTTGATGACGCTCATTGATGTGGTACAATAGGATATGATGGCATGCTTTAGATTTATAGTTTGATAGTAAATGCCAATAGTTACTTCATAAAAAGGTAGACTTGACTCTTTTCTAAGAGTTCAATGCCAAGAAGTTGGTGCCATGGACCCTTGTGTGGGTTGACAACAAACGAAGCTTTGTGAAATTAGGCTGATGAGCTACCATTGCCATAAGCTGGTAGAAGAAGTCAATCATCACTTTTGGTAGGGATAAGTAGTTGGAAAAGGGAATCCATCTATTGGAACTTCTCATCCATTGGGGTGATGATTTGCAAAGGGCCCCACTAGTTACGTCAACAATGTCATTTTTTATATCACTAAGATAGAGATAAGGGATTAGGTACATATAGCAATGTTGTCAAAGTGCGACTAATAGTTCCCTAGGTTTGCTATAACACATGGATTATGCTAACAAAAGATATAACATTCAAACTTCCACATGGAGGCAAGGGAAGAAGCATTGATGTATCTTTGACACCCAATGCTTGTTCATGTGATCGTTGATCACAATGGCAACCCCAAAAGAGCCCTAGAACCACATACCATAGAGTTTCAATGGTGGCAGTTTAATAATTGCAGATGATTTGGACTTTGGAATTTGAGGATGATGCATAAGGAAGATAACAAAGGGCTAAGAAATGAAGATGTACAATAAACTCTACATGTTTAGTCTATATGTGATACAATAGAAAAAAACACGAAAAAAAGGGAAGAATGCCCAAGACAATTCCTACCTTTATTCATCGTTAGATCTATAGTCTCTCCCTTCCCATCTCCCTCTATTGGCTCTAAATCCCTTGTGCAACTTCTCCCTCAATGACTTTATTTTGCTTTCTTTCCCTTTCCAACACATCATCCCTATTATAATCACCGTCCTCCTCACCCACTTAGATTTATTCTCTAAGGGGTTTTCCTCCACATTATTCTCACTTCACAAGAGAATGCCATCTATCATGATATCATCAATGGGTTTTCCACATGAGGCATGTGTGGATCCATATTGATCTTTCTTCAAGTTGGGAAACAATACTGTATTGCTAGAAGTTTTGAAAATCTCATTCTGGATAGGTGCAGGTTGTTGTGTACCACTGCTACACTTCTTTGTAGCTATAATAACATGAACTCCACCTACATTTACATTAGGAAAACACTTTAGCATAAAACCAACTATACCACCTTAGTTCTAATAGAAACTAATTTTTCATTCAAATAAGGGACATATTAACATAAACTGATTCCAACACACAAAAGCTAGTCACAAACTGATTTTTTGCTCAAAGGGGGACATATTGACATGTTATCAAAGAGTATCCACCTATATTCAAATTTAGTAGTACATGGAAATACTTTAGTTTTAAACCAACTATACTACCTTATAATACTTAGTCACTACTAAGAATCAATAATAGCATAGTTCACAAATCACCAATATCGAACTTGTTCTGTCAAGTCTTGGGCAATTCGCAACTTAGTAAGGTACGAGATGAAGATATGCAACTAGAGAAAGAGAGAGAGAGAGAGAGAGAGAGAGAGAGAGAGAGAGAGAGAGAGAGAGAGAGAGAGAGAGAGAGAGAGAGAGAGAGAGAGTAAGTATATTATAGTTTATGAAGACCAAAAGGTCTTATGAGACTAGAGAAACAAGAATCAGTTATATACTGAGAATGCATTCTAGTGTCTTAGAAGACTTACATATGACATCCGTTATATACTGAGTGTCTCCACTTCTACGTTGGTGTCTTAACAAATTTTAAATCCTTAATGAGAGCAATGCCTTCATAATATACTACCCATTTTTCATTATTTTGAGCTTCTCATACTTTCTAAAGTTCATTAGCCTTCATCTTAACTTGTCGAGGGGTAAGATCTTTGCTATCCATACCTTGGTACCTTTCTAGGCCTTGGCTTGGTGAATAATTGCCAACGTATCCCATTGCATCTTGAATGTGATTATAGCATGATTCTCTGGTGTATGCGATGACAACTGTACATCTATGGCTTGTTCGTGTATGCCATGACATAGGCTCTATTTGAGTAGTGACTAGAGAGGGAATGCATTACTGGGATAGAGAGTTTGATGCTAATGGGCAAAGAAACAGTTGCTCAGCCAGAAAGGAGAGGTGGCGGAGAAGACACAAAAGGTTAAGTTGAGGGAGAGGAGGACTACGAGAATGAAGTAGTGCTCACAGAATTTGGGCCATAGGAAGGGTAGATATGTGGCTTATACTTTCAAAACTTCTTACATTGGGAACTGTGGGGTGACTTTTCCACTAACAAAGTATTCCCAAAGTAAGGGTTCATTTGATGTGCATACTCCTTCAAGTTCATTAGGGGAGCATTCAAGAGGAGGTGGCTCAGATTTGGGAAGACCTGGCTTGGTAAGATACAACTTGACAATCCTGGTTTGGACTTGTTCAATCTCATTGAAGTGTTCGGCCTTGGCTTTGCGATGAAAACCTCCAACTTTCTTGCGAGACCTTTTGCTTTTATTCAAATTTGGAATTTTAACTTTGGGAAGCTCGGCCACCATTAGGGCATGCAGAATGGCTAAGTACTCTGGTACGTCAAGAAGATCAGTCTTTGATGGTGTTGAACTAGCCTTACATGGGCTATGGTCACTGGGTGGTGTAGTATCATTAACTTTGAGGATCTAGTCGACTTTCTTTTTCTGGAGACTCATTGTCAAGCTTCATCCGCAGCTTTCAAAACTTTTAATGTTGGAAACTATGGGAAAACTTTTCCACTGGCAAAGTGTTCCCAGATAATGATTCATTTACTATGCATACTCCGACGAGTTCATCAGGGGACCATTCAAGGGGAGCTGGTGCAAATTTTGGGAGAGATAGCTTGGTAAGATACAACTCTATGATCCTGGTTTGGACTCGTTCTAACTCATTGAAGTGGTTGGCCTTGGCTTTGGAGCGATGTCCTCCTTTGGTTTTATGGTCTACTTCCAGGCAGGACATACTTTCCTCGCTTGGCAGAGGGTGAATTAGTTTGTAGTTCTCTCGGGAAGGACAATGGCCTAGCCAAGGAAGTGCCATGAAGGTGGACTGGAGGAGCTGGTGATGAGACACATGAGGCAAAAGCAAGCTAGATGGAGAGAGTAGGGGGAGGAGAGGGCAATGATGAGCACCCAGGGTAGGATAGCTTAGGTTGATTGTGTCAATTTGGTGAGGGGTCGAAGCAAGTTGAACTAATTAATCATTTTTTGGACTTTGAACGGCTAGTATGTCCCCAAGATGTTGAACAAATGGAAATTTCTATTAATTAGTTGTGTGGAAAATGAAAAGGAAGATAGCAAGGCCATGACTTGTTGAAAAAAAGGGAAATCCTAATAATTAGTTTGTGGGGAAAATGAAAACGAAGATGGCAAGGCCATGACTAAACTAAGGGATAAAGGGGGAAGTAACTCCTATTCCAACCCATTAATTAATGTAGGCTTAATTAACCTATGTTTATCTATGGCATAATCTATTTCTGCTTTAATAACCTATGTTTCTCTATGTCTTAATTTATTTATGCATTAATTAACCTCTGTTTCTCCATGGCTTAATTTATCCTTGGCATAATTTATTTTGTGCATAGACTATGTCCAAGGGGGGCTTCCCCAAATGTTCAAGAAAAGATTTGGACCCAAAACCTTCTTTTTCCCAAGAGTGAGCCTTACCACTAAGCTATAAAGTAATATTATATGCCCCTTTTCTTATAATAGTATTATAAATCTCCCTTCCCCTTTGAGATGTCCTTTCCTCTTCATAAGTTTTTTTTCAACGAGAATTTAAAATTGTATTAAAAGAAAGTAAAAAGGAAAATACAAAAATTAAAGAAGCATGTTTCTAAAAGAAAGGCAATGCTTCCATCCCATAACTACCCCAGGGCTTTACAAGCTTCATTTCTTAACCCAAAAATGTAATCGAGTTTTAGATATCATCTAGGTAGGTTTCAAGTGGCATCCTTCCTCTGGGAGTCCTTTGAAACACTACTTTGGTTTTGAAATTCCGTACTTGCATTAGTACTAGTGCTCTTAAGAGTTGAAGCATCTGGTAGATCAGGGCAATTTGTCCTCTTTTATCACCCAATAAAGCAATCTTCCATTTCAGCTTTACTGCAATGTGGATACTATTCAATTTATTTTCCACTTCCTTCCAAAGCTCCCACAAGATTGGGCACTCCCACATTAAGTGCATGTGTGTTTCTTCAAAACTATTGCAAAGGGGGCAAGAGGTTGGAACTCTAGGATTCCATTTAGAGATCCTCGTCCTAACTGGCAATTTGCCCACCACTAATCTCCAAAGCATAAAATCCAACTTAAAAGATGTGGTTGCCTTCCACTCTCTTCTTAGCCTCAAGTCGCAAAATGCTAATTTATCAAGTGGGCCATGGAATATCCATTGACTCTTAGCCATCATTGCAATAGTACTACCTAAGCTTTCTATGAAATCTTGAAGTGTAAGTTTAGGAAATGCCTTGCCTGTGTGCCAAACAAAACCTCTATAATTAGTGGCATCTGTAAAGAGATGGCCCATCAGCCATTCTTCTTTCATTCTATTTATCAGATCCCAAATTACCTTGGTTTCAACCTCGTTAAGACCATAATTCCTAGCAGTCTGTTCAAGCTACAACCATTTGCAACCACCTGGATCCCAAATTTTCTTGAAGGTGATCATACCTTTTTTTAAAGGCTGAGAAGCCATCCTGGGGTGACTTTTTAATTATTACAAGGATGTGCCTGAAAGCCTACTTAGAAAGCCACAAAGATCTTCCTAAAGATGCATCCCCATACAAAGTTCTAAGCCCTTCCCATGAACACCCTACCACCTTAGCTTTCCATACTTGAAGCATCCTTGTCAAAAACTCAGACTAAGGCACTCTAAACGTGCAATCTGACAAAATGACATCCTGCTAGGGTGAATGAATCCCTTGAGGTGCATTCATACATATCAAACTATGAGCCATTTTTGCCCACCACAATTGATCACAACCCAATTGCAGTTAGCTTTTGGTGTAGAGGGCATTGTTTTTTGCCTTCATCTCATTCTTTTGGAGTGAACAACAACTCTGATTGAAAGGCATGTCACCTTCTTTCCCAAAAAAATGTAGAGATGCAAAAATCTACCTTTTTTGAGCATGTGCTTGAAAAAGGCAAGATAGAGAGGACATAAACTAGTAAAGATTCAAGTACATGCTTTGCTACTATTAGCTTTCCTATCAAAGAGAGTTGTTTGCCAGACCGCTTGTCGAATTTGGCTCTAATTCTTTGGAATGCCCATTCAAACTGACGCTTCAAATTAACCCCCATGCCCAAAGGGTTGCCTAGATACCTTATAATTTGACCTTTAGCAATCCAATTGAAGTTAAAGTTGTCCGTCTAATCTTGTTTCTCCATCTAGGCCTACCAAAGTGATTTAGTCTAGTAAAGTTGACCTTCGAGCCAGAGAGCTCCGCAAATTCATTAAAGGTCTCCATGAAATTATTAATACCTTAGATCCTTCAAGAAAACTCGTGTTGTAGTCAGCAAAAAGTTGTGCGCAGAACACTGAGTTATCTGACATCTTCAAGCCTGCCCTTTACTCAACTAATAGTCAATTTGGCATAGAAGCGGCTCAGTAAGAGCAACGATGCTAGTGGTCATCCTTGCCTTATCAACCTTTGCAACGAAAAGCTTTGATATTGATAACCATTAACTAAGACTTTGGCCCAGGCATTGGTAAACAGCATTTTGGTCATTCTACAAAATTTGTCCCCAAAGCCAATTGCTTACATTGTGAATAGAATTAATTCCCAAGTTATCCGGTCATATGCTTTCTCTAAATCCATGTTTAGCATGACATATCTCTTGTTTTGAACCATAGCATAGTCCTATCGCCATCACAGCATTAAACTCATCATCCTTTATTTTCGTACTTGTTATGAATCCATATTGATTCAGATGAACCACCCTACCCAATATAAACTTATTCTGATTAGCAAGAAGCTTGGCAACTATCTTGTAAATGGTGTTAAGCATGGCCACCAATCTCCACTAATTTGGATTGAGTCTATAGTGACTTTTTAAGATCATCTTGATAACCTTGTGTTTAATACTCAAGGCATTTACTCCAAGCAAATCCAGTGAATCAAACATACAAGCTCATTCTTACAAAGTGGCCAGCATTTCTAGAAAAAATTTACAAGGATCCCATCTGGGCTTGAAGCCTTATCTTTTGATAGCTATACAATACCATAAACTTTATCTCCTCCTTAGAGAAAGGTCTCTACACTAGGAGTTCTTCGAGTTGACTGACCCTTCTAGGCATGTTACTTAGAAAGACCTTCATTCATTCTTCAAAATTATTCAATAGAGTCAGCTTAGAGCCTACAATACGTGCCAGGTGGTTAGCAAACACTCCTGCTATTTCTTGGTCTCCCAAAATCAGGTTGCCTTCATCATGTTGAATGACTGATATGCATTCCTTTTGTCTCTTATCTCTCACTGCGAGATAAAAAACAAGGAGCTTGGCTTGTGCCCATCTTCAAGCCATCTTAGTCTCAGATGTATGCAAGCTGCTTTTAGTCTCTCATTTTCTTGGGCTCTCAAAAATACCTCAGTGGCATTCAATAAGGCTGCCAGATAAGCATCTTTCAAGGAGCCTTGGAGTGTCTGCAGTAGAGTGAGCCGCCTTGCCCTTCTTGATAAACCATCTGACAAAATATGAAGAGGGGAGAGGAAAAGAGTGGAGATGAGGAGAGAGGGCACAGCTAGAGAGCACACCACAAATGACTAACTGTACACTAGATTTAGTTAAAAAAATAGAATATATACAAACCCTTTTAGGGTTAGCGTTAGGGGATCTAACCCTTTCCTTTATAGCATTCTATAAGGTTAGTGCTATGCACATATGATCACGTGATGGTGCTATGCACACATGATCACATAATGTTGAGCGTGAACTCTCAACACCTTCCTTCAAGATCAACATCATGAAGTAGGCCTTCCCTCAAGATGATGATTTTGGGGAATCAAAGAAGGATTGAGCATTACATTCCATCACACCCCTTTAATGGGAATGTCCTTCCTCTACGTCAAACCAAGAGCTAGTCGGTGTTTCTCGAATAGCTCTTTACTGAGTAGTTTGGTAAAGATGTCTGCAACATTTTCTTTGCTATCACAATGCTGTAGTGTGATGTCACCAAGTAACACTCTTTCTCTGATGAAGTGCTCTCTGACATTAATGTGCTTTGTCCTAGAGTGATATACTAGATTTTTGGCCAATGCTTGAGCCGATTGATTATCATAGTATATTGTTGTTTTGACTCATCAAAGTAATCTGTTTCTGACAATAGTCTTCTGAGCCATATAGCCTCACATGCACCTGTAGTGAGTGCTCTATATTCTGCTTCAGTCGAAGACAAAGAAACAGTTGGCTGTTTGTTTGACAACCATGATATAGCACCTTGACCAAGGAAAAATGCATATCCCTATGTCGATCTCCTGGTCTCATGATCTCTCGCATAGTCACTGTCATAGTATCTATGCAACCGTGGATGACTTCCTCTGTATTCTATCCCAAACTGTCTTGTTCCTCTGATGTATCTCAAGACTCTTTTGGCTGCATTCTAGTGAGACTATTTTGGATTTTCTGTAAACTGTGCTAGTGAGCTTACTGCATAACAAATATCTGGACATGTGATTGTCAAATATATGAGAGATCCGATGAGTTGCCTATAGTATCTATCATTGACTATAGGCTTTTCTGAATCTTTAGTAAGTTTCATACTCTGTTCCATGGGAGTGGCTGCAATCTTGCAATCTGCCATATGAAACTTCTTCAGGAGACTATCAACATACTTGAGCTGACTCATGAATGTGCTATCTGAATCTCTCCAGAACTCAATTCCAAGACAATAGTGCATAAGTCCAAGATCTTTCATGTCAAACTCTGCCAATAAGTCTTTTTTCAATTTTCTGATGAAGCTATCCTTGTTTCCTATCACAATCAGATCATGTGCGTACAAAAGTGCAATAGTGATGTCTTCCCCTTGAACTTTGTAGTAGAGAGTATGATCTGGATTGGGCTTCATGTATCCCAGATCAGCAAAATACTTGTCAATTCTGCTGGACCAACTTCTGGGTGCTTGTTTTAAGCCGTAGAGACTCTTCTTGAGATGGCAAACCTTTTTCTCCTTTCCTGTTTCAACATAACCTATGGGTTGTTGCATGTAGACTTCCTCGTCTAGATAACCATTGAGAAATGCAGTCTTGACATCGAGTTGATACACATTCCATTTATGAGTGTCGCTAGTGATATCAAGAACCGTATGGAATCCATCTTTGCTACTGGAGCATAAGTCTCATCATAGTCCTGACCATATTGTTGTGCAAATCCTTTTGCAACTAGTCTAGCTTTGTATCTCTGAATACTACCATCTGGATTGTACTTCACTTTGTATACCCATTTGTTGGCTATGTCCTTCTTTCCTGGTGGAAGGTCGCATAATTCCCAAGTGTTATTTTTATACAAAGCATCCATTTCTTCATTCATAGCAGTTTGCCATTCTGGCTTGTCTGATGCATCTTTGAAGTACACTGGCTCTTCTGTAGCCATGATGGTAGTCATAAGAGCATAGTTGGTGGTTTCCATCTGAATTGCTTTGCCTTTCTGAGCATATGTCAATCTGGCTGGTGGTCTGCTTTCCCTAGTAGACTGTCTGAGCTGTTGTGGCGCTGCTTGGGGTGTTGCTGGCAATTCTTGCTCTTCTTCATCAACCTGTTCTGTAGATGACTGTGAAGTTGATGCTTCTATCTCCTGTGTAGATGAGGTTTTCCATTCTGATTCCTCATCAAAGATTACATCTCTGGAGATAATGACTTTGCGGTTGATGGGATCATACAATTTGTATGCTTTGCTTTCTTCACTGTAGCCAACCATGATGCATTTGCATGACTTCGCATCCCATCTTGCGATGATCATCATGTATGTGGGCATATGCCATGCAACCAAATATGCAGAGATGCCCAATGCATGGCTTGTGTCCAATGAATGCTTCATAGGGATTCATACCCTGTATCGGTTTGGTAGGAAGCCGATTAAGCAAGTAGTTTGCTGTAGCTATTGCTTCTACCCAATACTGATTCGAAAGATGCTTTTCACTAAGCATTGCTCTAGCACTGTCTGCTAAAGTCCCATTCTTCCTTTCAGCTATTGCATTCTGTTGAGGAGAATCTGCACATGTGAATTGTCTTCGTATGCCATGATTTTTGCAAAAGTTCATGAATGCTGAAGACATGTATTCACCTCCTCTGTCTGATCTCATGACCTTGATCTTTCTACCTGTTTGGTTTTCTACCATGGCTTTGAATTCTTGAAATCTGGAAAACACTTCAGATTTCTCTTTCAGAAAGTAGATCCAACAATATCTGCTATAGTCGTCGATGAAGGTCAAGTAATAAATTGAACCATTGATGCTGCGGGTCTGGGCATAACCCCATACATCTATATGTATCAAATCAAGAATACCTCGTGCATGAGAGGTACTTCTAACAAATTTGGTTCGCTTTTGTTTGGCGAAACAGCATGCTTTGCAAACCTTTCCAAGAAACTGTAGCTTCAGAAGCCCAATTGCCATATTCTGATTCCTGAGATCTAACAAGTACTTGACGTTGACATGACCATATCTCTTGTGCCATTTTGCAGATAGTGGCATCTGTTGCATTTGAGCTGACATGGCATGCTTATCTGGTACTGTAGCTAGCATTCTATATAAGCGTCCTTCCTTGACACCTTTTGTAACTAGCTGACATCTTTTGGATTTGTCTCTGATAATGCATTCATCACCGTCAAAGATGAATTTGTAGTTGTGTTCCGTCATTTGACCTACTGATAAAAGGTTCTTGCTGAGCTTCAGAACATAGAGCACATCTTTGACTAATCCTTTTGTACCAGTGAAATTGTTCATAGGGATAACACCTGTCCCTTGAACTGGATTTGGTGTATTGTCTGTTGTGTAGATGACATTTTTCTGACCTTCTAATGGTTTCATTTTTGTGAACCATTTCTGATGATTTGTCATATGGGATGATGCACCACTGTCTATGTACCAAGGATCCTGTTCCACTTGGTCGACTTAATAGCTGAAATCCTCTTTGGGATTGAAATCATCTAGGTGCATTGTATCAGTCTGATGCAATTTCTCACTTGCAAGAAACATATTTCCATGTTCATTTGCAAAATGACTGTGACTAGAATGTCCACTACGATGATTTCCTCTTCCTTGCAAAATTCCCTCGATTACTGCTGGATTGACCGCCTTGGTCGTATTGCTTCTTGCAGCAATCTCTTTCATATTGTCCTTACTTGTGACAGTAGTTGCACTGGATGTTTGACACATTGGTGGATGCATTCCCTCTTCCTTGGAATCTTCCTCGATTGGGATGATTTCCTCTTTGCTGATTTTGATGTTGCTGAGGATGATGCTAATGTTGATGCTGATTCTGGCTTTGATTTTGTTGATGATGACCACTTTTCTGGTATGATCTACCTCTATTTCTGCCTTTGCCTCTGCTTCTGTCTAAAGCTCTGAATGCTTGATCATTAGAATGACCTTTACGTGCTTGAATTGCCTGAGTCCTGAGTTCTTCACCAAGTAGAACTAACTGAAGTTCTTCCAGTGTTGGAATTTGCAGTTGGATGGCAATACTCTGGACTAGATTCTCGTATGGAATTTGCAGTTGGATGGCAATACTCTGGACTAGATTCTCGTATCCCTCTCCTAGTCCATTCAGAATGACTTGAACCATTTTTGCGGGGTTCATAGTCTCTCCTGTTGCTACAAGTTGATTGTTGTAGTCTTTTATACGGAGTACATAAGCATGACCAGTTTCACTGCTGTTTCAGAAACTCTGGTTGATCTGGTTTCTCAGGGTGAGAATCCTAGATGTGTTCTTGGACTCGTAGAGAGCTGCGAACATGGGCAATGGCAGGATCTACAACTGGTGTGAAAACTATTTGTGTAGATGTAGATCCCGTTGCTGGTGCTATGACAATAGATGGATTAGAGCTACTGGTAGCTAGATTGGCCAATGGTCTAGGTTAGACCCATCGACATACTCCCATTTGTCCTGAAGCACAAGAATGGTCTCCATTCGGTATTTCCATGTACCGTAAGTGGAGTTGTCTAACTCAGCAGATGCCCCCAGATTGAGGTTGCTAGTCGACATGGTGCAAAAAATGTACTCAAAAAGTGTCCTAAAAATCTCCGTATGAATCAACTGCAAATACATTGAAGATGCCAAGTGAAATCTCTGTACCGTCGGTGAAGATAGAACTACAATATATTAAATCTGATCTGTGTTATAAGGCTTGTGGCAATGATGCCAGGAATAGCCAAGAGGCTTTACAAGGCTGAAAATGATGTGCACAATGCCGTGAGATAGCCGAATAGGCTTTACAATGGTGGCATGTGTGTGTGAAATCAAATGCTATCTGCCCACTGAATTAATTTACAATGCCCCTGAACTCTGAAGTCTACTCACTGAGCTGATGAATGTAAGGTTTCAGGTAATGTAATGATGTGAAATCGGATGTGAGCGTATGGACTGACTCCGAGTAGGTACTAGTCGGGAATTTCGAGCATGGCTTAGATTGGCAACTTGGGGAATTCAACGCATCCCCTCTATGGCGATCTAGTCTACTCTGATCTAGATCTAAACCAACCGTCGATTGATGAAAGAACAGCAAATAATTCCTTTTCTTTTGTTCTTTTTTAAGTGCTGGGTCAGATGCGTCGATGTAGAGGCAAATGTGCGTGAAGGAAGTGGTTTTGTTGGCGAGGCTCAAATGTGAGTGTAACTTGCACCGAAATGTGCGCATGATGTGACAAGCACGTAGAGCACGAAAAAACGAGCAACTTTCCTTTTTGGAGCACCCTCAAATTCTTCGTGGATCAAGAGATATGACTTGATCTAGGTGGAGGGGCAAAAGGAGTGCAAATGTGCTCAATGATGATGTGTCACTGTGAGTCACATGCAATGATGATGTGGCACTGTGCTTAGCAAGAGGTGTGCCAGTGAAGCTCTGTGCTAAGGTGGCAACTGTGTGCACATGCAGTGTGTGCTTAGTGTGCTTGACAAGGGATTGTGCCTGCAGAGGTCAGTGCTGAGGTGGCACTGCTGATGTGGCACTGATGATGTGGCTGATGACGTGTCCTTGATGACATGGCACAAGTGATGTGGTTGATGACATGGCAATCGATGATGACATGGCAGTCGATGATGACATGGCCTGATGATGTGGCCACAATGATGTGTCAGCTGTCGCGATAGCTGAGGTGGCAATGATGATGTGTCAGCTGAGCTGGGCTACTGACGTGGCTACTTACGTGGTGCTGATGATGTGGCATCGTGGATAAGGGTGCCACATGGTAGAGGATAGGATAGGTACACGTGGCACATCCGGGTGCCTAATGATGTGGCAAGCGAGGCTGATGTGGTAGATAGGGTCTGCCATGTGGCTGGTCCTTGACCAAGCTCTAGGGTGTGATGACCTTGAGGATAGGATAAGTTGATCTACCACGTGTTGCGTGCTGGTGTGTCGAAATCTTTAGAAGATTCGACGAAATCTTGGAGATTCCATTTGCTACAGATTTTCATCACTGAGGAGCCGTTGTGTTCGGTGTTTTGGCATTGGTACAGAGGCTGCTAGCCTCGATCATTCTGAGGAGTTTTCGTTGAGCAGCCACTGGTCATAGAAGAAGTTATGGTCTACGTTGGAGAAGGTTGTTGTGCTAGGCGTTGAAGGGCCGTCGAGTGCCGAGAGCCTGAAGGCTTTGGAGGTCGCGAATTCGGTGGCTGCTTGGAGAGGTGGCCGATCGTCGAAGATGGCACTGGAGCCTGGCTTAGTCAAAGCTAGGAGCCTTCAACGAGGGGCGCTGGTGTTATTCGTAGGTGGCGTTGTCCGCTAGGGAGCTTGCAAAAAGGAGCCGTCGGTTCAAGGGCGGCTATGGTTGCTGTTGGAGTAGAGTCAGCCGTCGAGTGACACAACCTTACCTTTGGAGCTTTGGAGCTATAGCCTATCATGTCCGAGGCGTTTAGGTACCTTGGATAGCAAGGAGGCGCTTGATGTCATTGGCGACAGCTAGGAGCTCATGTTGGAGGAGCTGTTGAGCCGTTCTTGCTATTGAGCCGATGCTCAGTGGATGTGGGCGAGGCAGTAGAAATCATTGAAGCATTGTCTTGGCCGTGCTATGGAGCTGCAAGCCTGTAGATGGAGCTGTAGTAGAAGGTCCTTTCGTCGGAGGTGCTAGAGTCCACAAATGCATGGAGAAGTTACCTATGAAGCAGCCCATGGATGGATAAGGTTTTGCGTTGCCCTGCATATTGAGTCGAGGGAGCTAAAGCATTTGTTGCAGTGTTTGATGAAGCTGTAGTTGTAGAAGCTGGGAGGCTTTGGAGTTACAAGAGCCTCACTTAGATTATGGTAGAGATTGAAGGCGTTGCTTGTGCATCAAGATAGGAGTCAGCTCCTTATCTCACATAATTTCTCACACAAGAAGTCTCTCACTCGATTCTTTTTCTCTCAGAGACACTCTTGAACTCTCCCTATTTTTCTCTCAAAGCATCTTGCTCTCACAATCTCTCAATGGAATGAAATGAAGAATGAATCTCTCTCTCTCTCAAGAATGACGGAAATTTTTCTCAATGAGAAGGAAATTTCTCTCTTTCAATGAACAGAAATCCTTCACTCAACGGAAGTGAACGGAATGAAAGGCTACCTCTCAATCTCTCAATCTCACACTCTCAAGGATCGCAATGTCTCAACGGAAGGTAAGGGAGCTTTGATACCATGACAAAATATGAAGAGGGGAGAGGAGAAGAGTGGAGATGAGGAGAGAGGGCACAGCTAGAGAGCACACCACAAATGACTAACTGTACACTAGATTTAGTTTAAAAAATAGAATATATACAAACCCTTTTAGGGTTAGGGTTAGGGGATTCAACCCTTTCCTTTATAGCACTCTATAAGGTTAGTGCTATGCATATATGATCACGTGATGGTGCTATGCACACATGATCACATGATGTTGAGCGTGAACTCTCAACACCTTCTTGCACCCAAAATTTCCTTGCTCTGTTTCTCCCTAACTCCTTTGCCACAGTGATCATTGCCTCCACATAATTCATCCACCTCCATAGAGGATTTCGTGGCCTGATCGTAGCATGCTTCCAAGTTATATTGACTTTGGAATCAAACTCTTTGTTGCCTATCAAAGAGATATTGAGTTTGAATAGCAATGGACCTTTGTTAACTAACAGGTTCCCTAGGAGATCAAAGTATATCAATAGGGGAAAATTATCTAAGTCCAAGTACTCATTCAACACCTTTCCTTGTAAGCAAGATTTAACCCATTCACCATTCTGGCTAAAATAAATTCTGTCTAACCAGGCTACTCACTAAGAATTGTTAGTGTGTTTATTGTGAAAAGTAAATATCCTTGCATCATTCAAAGCATCAAAACTAGTTTAGTCAAGCAAACCACATCCCGTTTCAAACTACATTCAAGAAACTTTCCTAGCAAGGCATGTCAGAACTCTCATGTGATCTATCAAGCATACCACATACATTGTTGCAATCACCCATTAGCATGGCATTTCTTCCTGCTATGACTATCCTTAACTATTCCCAAAGAGCCATTCTTAGAATTGATTGATTAGGGACATAGACCAAAACCACAAAGAACATTGTTCACTGAAAGATAACATCAATCAGTATGGACTCACTAGACGAATCATTTATAACTGATTGCATTTCAAGAGCATCACTTATTAACAAGGTTGACCCGCCCTTTCCTACAATAGGACAACTACTTAGGCATGTGTATCCTACTACATGAAGATTCTCAAGGTTTTTTGAACCCGCTTTCAACTCTTGGAATGCAAAAATAATTGGTTTGTGTGTCCAGACCACCTTCTTTACCAGTAGTTGTATCCACACTAAGCAAATTCCTCTTACATTCCATGACATATAGGCCAACTGAGATCTACAAGGGGTCATTTCACTCTCCCTCATCTCTAGAGTCTTGGTCCATTTTGTTCGCCAAAGGGGTGTAAAAATTAAACAAGGGAAGGCCTTTCCTAGCTGCCCCCTTAGCTACTCTGATAGATTCTGGTTTTTTTGTTGATAAATTATGATTTGTCTCTACATACATAGGTGCCTTCTTGGCTTTCGCCTTATACAATGCTTCCTTGATTTGATTGAAAGCTGGAGACTTTTCGTTAGCTTCGTGAGCTTCCACTTATGTTAAAAGATCACCTACAAAAGCACCGAACTTCTTTGGCTTGGGGGGTGGGATCCAGCTTCTTCCAGCGAAGCTCCTTCCACCCCTGGAAGGCCTTGCATGGTTTTGCTATCCGTTCTGTTTTTGGATTTCATGTCAACCATTTGCATTGAATTCTCTTTAGACTCCGCGTTCAAAGCCATAGGTGGGAGTTTCTCCGCCTTGCTTCTTTCACCCCCTCCTCCATCGGGCATTCCCTTGTGAAGTGACCACTTCTCTTGCAGAAGTAACATGCATTAGGAAAGATGCCACAAAATGTACCTCAACAAAAAGATTCCCACCATTGGGTAGATCCAGTCCCAAGGCCTCCAGAACCTCCTTTATTTTGTTCCACATTATTTAGCTTTTGGAGACACGCTCTTTGGCTGAATGGGAGGCATATAAAGTACTTTTCTAAGGACCGAAGTGATCATGCAAAGCTCCGAGAGTAAGAGTTCATTAGGGCCTGGGAAATAGGCACTCATGCTGAAGGACTTCTTCCGGAGTGAAAGAAGCACTCTATGGGATCGCATGGACCAGGTTGCCTTGGTATCCCATCGTGCTAGAAACTAGCCCTTCCCTGTCACCTGCTGTTGCCTAAAAGAACCCTCGTCCCACGAAACGATAATCCACAAATGTGGCTTTCCCCTGGTAGGCCAAAAGGAACCACTTGGGGAACTCATCGTTAGTTGGGATCTTGTCAGCTGCCATATAGACTCCACAATCGACCAAACGATTGAATTTCACTTACTAAAAGTCCTCTTCATAAGTTGTCTCCCCTTCCCCAATCTCACACATCTCTCCCTCTTTAATGCCCCTCCCCCTCCCCCCTTCATTTAATTCAACCTCTCCCCCTCCCAAGAGTGAGACTGATTATTGCCCCTCCCCCTCCCCTCTTTATTTAATTAAAGCCCCCCCCCCCCCCCTCTAAATATTTAGCCATTATATACCACTCCCCTCTCCCCCCTTGCCCCCACATCAACTAATTAATAATTGTTTTTTTCTCACTTGAGGCTGGCTTCTTCTTTAATGTCCCCTACCTCCAATACCTGAGGTGAGATTGGGGAGGTACGACTTATGAAGGTGGAGGAGGAGGATGGACCATTTATAATATTAAATTTATCTTTAGGGATACTATACTACTCTATAGCTCAACGGTAGAGCTCAAGTGTGTGAAAGTGCAATATTAGCTTTAAAAATTAACCTATGTATGAATCCATGGACAAACATAGGTTCCATGGGCCAAAACAAATAGGAATAAAGTTGAGTTGAGCGAGTATGCATGCTCAAAAGACATGAGTCAACAATAAACAATTTGAAAGCAAGTGCCATGTTGGAGTTCACATTTCACTTGCATTAGTAGCCCAAGATTATTGAAACTTCCATTATGCAACAGAAATTTGGGATATGGAAGGATATGGTCCTACAAATAGGATTTTCACTATAAGAGCTAGTATGCATGCCCCATGCTCAACATGCTCAAAAGACATGGCACCTAGATGTGGCAAGTTTGGAGCTCCAGACTAGGCAATAGATGAAGCCATCTAATTTTACCAAGACGTCAGAAGATTACGCCTCTAGTTTTACCAAGACGTCAAAAGATTATGTCTCTATTTCATACTAGACACAGATCAACAAGATGAATAACTTTTGTCATTCATAAGGCTTGTCCAAAAGGTTGGCGGACGCAAAAGACACTAATGGAAGAGAGGGAGGAGGAAAGATAAGGAGTGATTAGGGGTGGAGGCGGAAGAGAGTGTGTGAGAGAGCGCAAAAAAAAAGATGTCGAAAAAGAACATATACCTATCTCATACTAGAAATGGTTCACGGATGCGAAAGGGGCATTGCGAGAATCGAACTCGCGGCCTCTCGCACCCGAAGCGAGAATCATACCACTAGACCAAATGCCCTTCCTGTTAGACAGCTTTATAATTTAGCATAGAAATAAATACTTTGTTAGATACACTGGGATCAAGCAATCTCGTCAGCGTACGACCAGCGGAAAGCTAGATGTAGCAAGAGCTTGTACGCTGTCGCGCCAGATCTCGTCAAGGAGAGGAAGACGAACTGCGTGATAGCTCTCCATAAACGACATCAAAGACTTGATATCTTGCGACAAGCGCGTTACTCTTATGTTAAATCATGGAACGGATTTGAGCAGTAGGTAGATAATACTTCAAATCAACAAGTCTGGCAATGCACGCCACTAACACTCAACTCAAAATGAAATTCGATATGAAGACGAGAAGACGATTACAATGCAAAGAGTGGGCAATGGGGAGGAGCTTTATGTTAGTTGTTTTCTTGCTGCAAGAAGATGCTTGAGGTGAATTCAGCCTTGCAACAACAGCATGTGTTTCTTTCGTGAAAATATTGATTGAAGTTGCGACTAAAATATAAAGATAGAGCTTATGAGGTAAGCTTTGGGATATTAAGCGGTCTTGTCTTTTGTTTTGCTGGAGAACAGGCGTACACAGAAGGTAAGCGATTAACATACTATCCTTACATCAACGCATGCTGAGAGAGGATACAGGCTGATGAAGCGAGATTAGAGAGGTATGATTTGACAACGATGAGGGACATGCCAAGATTATTTGGCACGGAATAGCCATGGCGTGCAGCCTAAAATTGTTGTCAAATCCGTCCAAGCGGTTAATCAACAAGAGAAGCCATCCTTGACGCAAATTAGAGACCAGGAGAACCTAGAGATGAACTAGAGCTAGAGAGAGGAATTGAAGCTGGTACCTCCCCCATCTCCTAGCCAACTAACATGCTAAAGCTAGGAAACCTAATGTCACTCTACTCGTTGACATCCAACAAGAGTAAAATACAAAGCAACCTCACATGTGGAGTGCTCGAGGCAAAGCAACGTGCGATAATTCTCCACAATGGAGGACTTGTGAAATCCAAAGTAAAGTGATATGGTTGAAATGCATAGGATTGCAATGTACATACAGAAGGAAAAGGAAAGCTAAGAGGGAAAAACACATCGAACACAAGCAAAAACCTAAAAAACACATATCAGGCACAACATTTTTAAAATCAACTATGTGAGCTAAAATATGGTTGAATTTGATGCCCCTTATAAAAATAGTGAGAAAAGGCTGTTATCTTGTTGTCTAAGATGAGATCTAGAGGCATTAGGCCTTTTGTCTACTATTGTTACTTAGAGCCAATTGGCTATTAATCTCTTAGTTGAAAAAAGATTCTGCACCTTTGGAGAGAAGATAAAGCACTCACTTGGTTTCATCAATTTCGAAGCCTTTAACTCAAATTTTGGCATCTGCTAAATTAGATGGCTTCATCAAGACATTACGGACGTTGTTTTTATGTTTAATAGAGATCCTTAGATGTACTCTTTTAATGTCTTACTAAATTACATGGCTCTTTTGACATCTTACGGCTTCATCAAGTTTCGGAGCCCTTTTAACTCAAATTCTTTGCTAAATTAAATTAACTCAAATTCTTCGCCAAATTAGATGTATTCTTTTGATGTTGCTAAACTATATGGCTTCCTTAAGATGTTAAGGACATTGTTTTAATGCAATGTCCCTTTCATTAATACTCCCCTCTCTCAATAGATAATAATTTTTAACTTTTTCAATTTGACAAAGAGACTTTAAGATGGCCATTGCCCATACAAAGTGCCAAGTGTCTCCTTATCTACCTCCTTGACTTACCTTGGAATGAACACAAAGGTAGCTTGAGTCCATAAATATAAAATTGATAGCTAATACAAATAGCTTCCATACTATTAATTAATTTGAGTCCCTATCTTGCAATAGATAACGATTTTTTGTTTTAGAATACTTCATTAAGATGCCAAACTTTTTACTCAAATTCTTTACTAAATTAGATGGTTGCTTTTGGTGTCTTACTAATTAGATGGCTTCATCAAGACATTGAGGAAAATATTTTTATGCAACTTACCTTCATTAATATCTCTTCCATTACTCCTTTGATGTCCTATGACTTCATTAAGTTTTGGAGCCCTTTAAACTTGAATTCTTTGCTAAATTAGATTAACTCATATTTTCACTAAATTAGGTGTATTCTTTTGACATCTTGCTAAATTAGATGGCTTCATGAGTTTCACGATGCTAAATTAGATGGCTTCTCTTAACATTTTGCTAAATTAGATGGATTTATCAAGACGTTAAGGACATTGTTTTTATGCAACATCCCTTTCATTTGTATCTCGGCTCTCTCAATAGATAAGAAATTTTATTTTTTCAACTTGAAGAAGAGGTTTTTATTAAAGAAAAGATGGGCATTGTCCGTTCAGAGTGCCAAGTGCCTCCTTATATACCTCCTTGACTTATCTTGGAATGAACTCAAAGCTAGTTTGAGTCTATAAAGATAAAAGTGCCAAGTAATACAATCTAGCTTCCATACCACTAATTGATTTGAATCTGTGTCTTGCAATAGATAACGTTTTTTTGTTTTAGATGGATTCATCAAGTTACCAAATCTTTTAAGTTCTTTTAACTCAAACTCTTCGCTAAATTAGATGGCTACTTTTGATGTCTTGCTAATTAGATGGCTTTGTCAAGTCATCAAGGACATTGTTTTCATGCAACTTACCTTTCATACAACTTAGATGGCTCCCATTACTCCACTCTCAATAGATAACAATCTTTTTTTTTCCTTTTTTTTTTTGAAGAAGAGTTTTAATTAAAGAAAAGACAGGCATTGTCCTTATTGCACTCATAGAGCTATAACTTAGATATTATTTGCAATAGCCAAAAGAGCCTCCTTAACTACCTCCTTGAACTTACCCTAGAAGAACTCACCAAGCAGCTTGATTCCATAAGGATAAAAATGCTAGTAATAAATTCTAGCTCCATACCACTAATTGATTTGACACAATCTCATTATCTCACAATAGATAACAATTTTTTGTTTTAGATGGCTTCATCAAGATGCCAAACTTTTGAAGCCTTTTTAAATCAAATTTTGTGCTAAATTAGATGGCATCTTTTGATGTCTGGCTAACTAGATCGCTCCATCAAGACATTAAGGCCATTATTTTTATGTAATTTACCTTCCAATAAGGTCTCACACCTCCAAGAAGAGACTTTTATTAAAGAAAAGATGGGCCTTACCCTTACGACGCTCATAGAGCATATCTTTAATATCATTTGCAATAGCCAAAAGAGCCTCATTATCTACCTCCTTGATCTTA